>NW_005871658.1:70145-95698 GCF_000147115.1 Myotis lucifugus
ACCCTGCCGCCCGTCCTGTTGCGCCGCCGCAGGCCTTGCAGTTCAATGCGCACTTACGGGCACTTCCGCGGACGAGCGTTGAGAGGACACCCGGCGGGCGCTCCCCGGGCGGGCGCTCCCGGGGCAGGTGCTGGGAGCCACAGGGGCCGCGGTAGCGAGAGACCCGGATGGGTTCCCAGGAGCCAACGCCGAGAACTTTTCCGGTGGCAGCTGCTGAGACTCAGGACAGAATTAAGTACATTTTTTGTTAAAACGTATATTTTTTATTGATTTCGGAGAGGAAGGCAGAGGCGGGGGAGAGATAGAAGCATCAGTGATGAGAGAGAATCATTGATCGGCTGCCTCCTGCACGCCCCCCCCCCCCCTTCTGGGGCTGGAACCGTGACCTCCAGGCTCCTAGTCGATGCTCAACCTCCCGCCTGCAGAGTTAAGGGCGTTGTGATGGGGGGTGCGGACTTGGCGCCCTGCAGTAGTAGCGCCTGGATTTGTAACTCAGTGCTCAGCACAGCGCCTGCCATACCCTTCATGCATGAAATATGCAAAAAATATACCACAAAACCGCCTTTCCCAGTGGCATCCTTTCCAGGGTGCCAGGCTCTTGGTTAGTAGGGAGGTGGGGAATGAAACAGGGTCTTGTAGCCCCCGAAGCCCAGGTCCCCTTTCAGCACTGGGCCGTGAATGACAGGCGCCCCTCACCCCAGCTTCCCCCGGGCGGGCAGAGAACAGAATGGACAGTCCCCTCCCCGCGCCCGGTGATTTCGGCTTCTTGGAGCTGTACCCACTTCCTCATCTACCCCGGAGAGTTGTCTAGCTAAAGCTGGAGAAGACAAGTAGGTTCTGCCCAAACTGCTTCCTCCTGCATGCGCTGGACACAGCCCGTCTGAGCAGTCAGAGGGCGAGGGTGGCTGTCGCCTGCACACACTGCTCCCAGCCTGGCCCCGTGCTGAGCTGTATCAGCGTTTACAGACCAGGAACAGGCTCAGAGAGGTTAGGTGACTGCCCAGGGTCCCCCTCCAGGGCCTGCTGAATGTGGCCACAGCCTTTTGGGTTTGGTGTGACAACTTAGGAAAGAGTCCAAAAATGACATTTTCCACCACATGAAAGCAAACAACTACAGTTAGGAGGCGCGATTGTGTTCTGTAGCTCATCTAATTGGAAGGATATAAATTCTTTGTGTGTGTGTGTGGTTTTTAAAAAATATTTAAAAAATATTTTTTAATATTTCAAGAAAAATTATTTTAAATATAATAATGTTATATGCAATAAACATTAATATTTCAAGGGAGGCTATAAATTCTACCTGAAATCACAATAATGCAATTGTGCGGCCTGTTCAGCTAATACTCTTGGAGCACCAGCTGTGCCACGGAGGCCACAGAGGCAAACAAGATGTGCCCCTTGCCCCTAAGGAGGCAATATTCTAACCAGGGAGGTAAAACGGGACTCATAGCTTCTGATCACAGAGAGCTAGAGGACACTGCCGGTGTTGTTCAGTGGCTGAGCATCAACCCATGAACCAAGAGGTCACTGGATCGATTCCCGGCCAGGGCACATGTTTCTCTCTCTATCCTTCTCCCTTCCCCCCTCTCTCTAAAAGCAATAAAAACATATTTAAAGAAAAGAAAGCTAGAGGCACAGGGGAAGGGCTAAATGCATTAGAGAAAGAGGTTTCTGGCTGAGGGGTCAGAAGCGGTTGTGGAAGAGGTGGTGTCCGCACTAGATTGGGAAGGGGGTGCCGTTGAACATGCGGAAGAGGAGTGGCATGCCAGGGGGTGCATTTAGAAAAGGGGGTTCTCTGTGGGGTGGTGTGGATCGGGAGGCACAGCCCCAGTGGACACACACCTACGGTCAGGCTGTTCCCGTCCCTCCCGTTCCTGCCCGGCAGAAACACTGCTAGCTTTCTCTAATAGCTACGCCCTGTTTTTCTTACACCTGGAATACCTTCCCACCTGGAAAAATTCTACTCAGCCTCCAAGGCCCCCCACCCCAGAGGTAATCTCTTCTGGGAAGCCACCCACTCCTGGGAGCCACTGCCCCTGTTGCCCCAGGTGGCAGGTGGCATTGCTTTCCTGTCTGCATTCCTTAGGGAACCTCTCTGCCTTCAGAAACAGCAGTGGAGCTGTTGAAAGTACAGATTTCAGGGCAGGAGGTCCCAATTCAGCTCGTCTGCAGGCGACTGAGGCAGGCAGGAAACTAACTCCCCGCCTCCTCCGGGGAGGCAGGCTTTGCTGATGTGTACGCTGGCACCCAGAGGGACTCAGAAAGTCTGCTCAGTGAAACGAACGTGGAACAAAGTATCCCGTGTGGCACCCACATGGTAAACCAGTGGCCATAGCAGATCAAAAATTTAGGCCATGTTTGTGCTGTGGTAGTTCTAAAACAATAGGGTTTGGCACACGCACTTCTAAGTGTGCAAATGCTTCCACACTAACCTGTGGATGTGACAAAATGTATCACTGGGCGAGAAAGGTTCAGAAACATCCCTATAAACGGTACAGATATGCAGGCTGTCCCCAAAATAAACACTTTAACAGGAGACGGCTCCATTTCAAGAATGAAATATATTTGAATAAGCACTGCTTTTATAATTATTCAAAGTGTGTGTACACGTTTTTTGGGACACCCTATATTACGTAGACTTTTTTATTACATAGATTTTTGAGATGCATTTTATAATTTTATTTTTTCATACATTTTTATTGATTTCAGAAAGGAAGGACAAGGGAGAGAGATCGAAATGGCAATGACTAGAGAGAATCATTGATTGGCTGCCTCCTGCCCCACACTGGGAATGGGGCCTGCAACCTGGGAATGGAGCCCGCAACCCGGGCATGTGCCCTGACCGGGAATTGAACCGTGACCTCCTGGTTTATAGGTCACCGCTCAACCACTGAGCCATGCTGGTTGGGCATAATTTTATTTTTTTAAAGATTTTTTATTGCCGAAACCGGTTTGGCTCAGTGGATAGAGCGTCGGCCTGCGGACTGAAGGGTCCCAGGTTCGATTCTGGTCAAGGGCATGTACCTTGGTTGCGGGCACATCCCCAGTAGGAGATGTGCAGGAGGAAGCTGATCAATGTTTCTCTCTCATCGATGTTTCTAACTCTATCTCTCTCCCTTCCTCTCTGTAAAAAATCAATAAAATATATTTTTTTAAAAAAGATTTTTTTATTGATAATTAGAGAGAGAGGGAAGGAAAGAGAAAGAGAGAAACATCAATGTGAGACTAAAACATTGATTGGTTGCTGCTTTCACACCCCCGACCAGGGATCGAGCCCAGCACCTGTCGTGCACCCTGACCAGGAATTGAACCAGCAGCCTTTTAGTGCACGGGATGACACCGAACAACTCAGACACGGCGGCCGGGGTGCATTTTATAATGTAGAAAAAATGTCCATGGTGGATTTAAGATGAGAGCAAAATTGCAGAAACATTGATAAGCTAAATGCTTCTTTTCTTTTTAAAGCAACTGGAAACCATCTGTGTCACGGTAACGTCTGGAGAAACGAAAGGTCAGGAAAGGCCGAAGCCCCAGCTGGCCACCGTCCATCCCAGGACAGCCCGGCCGAGCCAGCCGCCCGGAAGGCACTGCCGCGTGTTGGGGCTCAGCGTCGCCAGCCCTCAGCTGCCCAGGGCACAGCCCCTCCTGAGCGCCCGGCCACAGCCTCCTGTCCAGGTGCTGCTCCAGAGGCCACTGCCCGCCCTCCAGCCGGTCCCTGCGGTGAGACTTGTGGCCCCCCAGGCGCCAAATGGACTCGGCGCCACGTCGGCCCCTCAGTCAGCCTCCGACCAGCCAGCAGTAACATCTGTTTCTTCCAGTTCAGCAAATTTATTTATTTCCAACTTGCATACAAAACACACTGAGAAACTAAAAAAACCTTTCAAAGTGAAAACACGTTCTGGGCGGATATCTCGACCTCCCAAGTACAAAGCCAAAGATTATAAATTCATACGGATGGAGGATTTGGCCGACAGCCACCCGTCCGACTCGGACGATTATTCAGAACTGAGCGTGGAAGAGGAGGAGGAGCAGAGGGACAAGCAGGCGCTCTTTGACTTGCCGAGCAGCTCCCTGAGGCCCAGAGCCTTCAGGTGTCAGACGTGTGGAAAGTCATACATAGGGAGGGGGGGGCTGGCCCGGCACTTCAAACTGCAGCCGGGCCACGGCCAGCCCCAGCCGGAGCCCCAG
This sequence comes from Myotis lucifugus, assembly GCF_000147115.1. Classification (NCBI taxonomy): domain Eukaryota; kingdom Metazoa; phylum Chordata; class Mammalia; order Chiroptera; family Vespertilionidae; genus Myotis; species Myotis lucifugus. Next base: position 74,334 of record NW_005871658.1, read on the forward strand.
CCGGAGCCCCAGCCGGAGCCGTTGCTGTCTGAGAAAGCCAAGGGGAGAATGGCCCGGGGCTGTGCGGAGGGCAGGCCCCGTGGCCCCACGTCCCCAGGACCGTCCACACCAGCTCCTCTGAGTGCGGAAGGGGCCCCGTCAGCTCGGGGTGGCCTGCAGGTGAGGTTTCTGTCTGGTGGCAGTGTCCTTGTTGCTGCCGTCACCCTTAAAGTAGCCTTTATGGTGTTTGAGGGGTTCAGGCAGAGGCTCGAGCAGAACCAAGTCCCCTTTTGGGGGACCTGAGACCCACCTTGTGGGCCCGCTGCCGGGGAAGGGAGGTGTCTGTCCGGCGCAGCCAGGTCCTCCGGCGTGGTCATCGGGCTGTGCGCAGCGCACTCCAGCTGACAGCGCGTCTTGGGAAAGGTCGGGATCGGGGGCAGCGGCCCACGGTGCCTCCTGGGACGTCGGCAGTGACACCTGGGCGCCTCCTCTCCCCTTGTTGCCCCTCCCAACACCATCCAGAACGGTCAGCCTATAGAAGTGGAAGCCGTGCTAGTGACGGAACCAGCAGATGAACAATACTCAGCCCTTTGGGAATCAGAGAGACACCCCGGGCCTGAAAGGGGCTACACCCCGGCCCCCGCGGGCCAGAGCCGAGCTGCCAGGAGCAGAGCCGCGCTCCAGGAGATACGTCGCTCTCACACGCGGTGAGACCTGTTTGGCATGGAATGTGGCCGTTCGCTATTAGGCTCCTGAATTGGAACGTAAAATACCCAGATCGGTAGGCAGTTCACCTGGAGTGCACTTGGCTGGAGCCCACAGTTAATTCCAGGCTGTTCACCTGGAACCATTCAGGTTTACCTGTCTGAACGGACCAGAGGGTTTTACCTACAGCAAGGGCTGCTTGCCTTTATACGTTTTGGAAAATTATAGCCCGTGTTTTCATGGAAGCCATTCAGAAAACAACAGAAGTAGTTTTTGTGGTTGTTACTGTCATAAGTTGCAAGATATAAAAGCATGTTTCAGGTTTTGAGTCCGGGAATCTCCAACCCAGCCCGGAAAGAAGGTGTTGTACGGAACTTATTTATTTATTTATTTATCTTCTTTTTAAAAAATATTTTTATTGATTTCAGAGAGGAAGGGAGAGGGAGAGATAGAAACATCAATGATGAGAGAGAATCATTGATCGGCTGCCTCCTGCACACCCCACACTGGGGATGGAGCCCACAACCCGGGCATGTGCCCTGACCAGAATCAAACCTGGGAGCCTTCAGTCTGCAGGCCGACGCTCTACCCACTGAGCCACACCAGCCAGGGCAGTGCACTGAATCTAGCTGGACTAACTGGGAAAAGTGGGACTCACTCAAGTTGCCTTTGGCCAGGACGCATGTATTTGCCTGGTCACGGCGGATGGATGGATGTCCTAAGGGAAGTGAGAGCCAGCAAGAGAGCGCGAGGCCAGTCAGCGAGACACCGGATCCACACGCAGGGGAGGAAGTGGTTTCACAGGAAGTGGCTTCCGAGAGAGCTCCGTTAGGTTACGGTTCTAGCGGGAAATTCGAGCGCTGGTGAACTGGCTTGTGGGGTAGGGGGTGGGGCTTGTTAATTAATCTGGGTGACTCGTGTTCAGGACTAGGAGGTGGGGTAGTCCTTGGCTTGACTCACTCTTTAGCGTCAGTTAGCCTCCCCCCACCGGGTTAGGCCCTCTGCACAGCCCAGCCGCAGCCCTGGCCTGTGCGGAGTTCCTGGTGCGCTCCCCTCACGGTCCGTGACGGTGGTTACCTCACTTAACAGTGAGGAGCTGAGACTGCAGAGGCTGCACCGCGCACAGGTCCCCCTGGGGTGGCAGGTCTGGAACCTGGATCTAGGGTGTTTGGTGTCCACGCGCGGCCTCTCTGCTCAGTGTGACGGGGACTCGAGCACGGTGGTCCTTCACGTTAGCGAGGTGGCACGGGAAGCTGAGGACTGCTGACCGCACCCTGACTCGCAGAGAGGCCCTCGGAACCAGGCGCTAGAGCACACGCTGCTGCCTGCACGGACCAGGCCTGTCCTGGGTGTGGAGGGGACAGTGTGTGCGAGAGACACCCCACTCGGGGAAAGATGACAGCCACACCGGCCAGAGAAGGAGGAGGTGCCTGGCTGCCGTCGACCAGGTGTGGTGAGACGATGCCCACATTCCCCCCTCTCACACCTCCCGCGTGCTGGAAACCAGCTGGTCATTGCTCTCTAAGGGCTTTTCGGGTCACCCGGTCCTGCAGAGAAAGGTCTTCCTTTTGCTTTTGTGACTTTCCTGAGCCACTGGCTCCGGTTGATGGCCCCTCAACCTCCCTGAGCCCCATGTCCTCCCTGTCTCTAGGGCTCCCCGCTTCCGCCACCCTATTGCTGCCCTGGCTGACCTCGTCCATCCCCCTGTGTCTCGACCCGCGCTCCCCTGCTGGCTCCCACGTCTGTTCCGCCTGTTCAGACCTCTCTGGCGCTTCAGCCTCGATTCCAAAGGTCCCACAGCTGGTTCCTGTCCCACCCACCTTGCCAGGTCTGCCCAGAGCTCAGCCGGGCACCCAGAGCACCCATGGCTCTCCTTTCCCCTCACGCACCCCTCCCCATTGCAGCGATCACTCAGCCCTGGGGACTGCACCCTCCCTGCTGCCTCCCTGCCCTGCCTGCCTGTCACCCGGTCCTCTTCCTCTCCCTCCTGTGCTTTGGTGGGGCCCTGACTGGCTGCCTTGGGATTTCTGTGCCTGTTCTCTCAGGCTGGTGAGCCTGGAGCCCTGGAGAGAAGAGAGCGCGTCTCCCCGTCGCCATGTCCTTATCCAGAACTCGTATCCACTCCGCGCTCAGGGCTGTCGGGGAGTCAGGCTCTGAATCCAGGTGGATCTCAGGATTTTGCTCATGGGGAACAAGCGAGAGAGTTAACAAAGTAGAGCGTTCGTAGTGTAGAGTGGCTTCATCACTGAGGTTTGGGGGACTTTATGCCTTTCATGTTCTTTGTTGCAGCAGCTTGTTGGCTAATGGGAGATTCTTGTGGGCTTTCAAAGATGTTGATCGCTCTCTTCTGGTAGGTTCTGCAGCAGTGTGCGCTCGAGGACCTCGTGGAGTTGGCTCTGCCCCGCCTGGCCCAGGCCGTGACCGTGTATGAATTTCTACTGACGAAGGCGAGTGTTCCTGCCCGGTCCAGGGGATGACCAGGGGCCATTTAGAAAGGCGTCCTTCACGTTAGGTTAGGAGCCAGGCCTTCTGCAGTCCTTTCCCTCCGGACAGAGCTGGTGAGGCTGCTGGTGCTGCCGGAGGCCCGGTCTCCCCTTCAGCTTCTGTGGGAGGCACCGAGGGGGTAGCAGCAAACCCTGGCGGCACACGGCCCCAGCACCCACCTACCCACCCGCCCTCCCTGGCTTCCTCCACTCTGGACTCCCTCACACTGGGTACCTCCAAGCCGGGCTCTGGGCCCTGGTGAGCCCACTCTGATGCTGCGCCTGGGCTCCTGCACCCACACCGCACACCTCCCAGCAGCTGCCAGGGAGAGGAGGCCCCCCGAAGGCCCTGTTATGCCCCCTTCGCTCCCAGGCCCATCGTGTAGCCCTGCGGGCGCAGTGCTGGGCACACGGCTCTCACTGGGCAGTGGAGGGAACGCCCGCCGGGGACAGGCCTCGGCGCGGTCTCCTTCCCTCTGTGCGTCTTCCCGTATTTTCCCTCTCATTGCCTCCGGTGTAAACGTCTTTTCGTTTTTATCTTCACTAAGGTTGAGAAAGGTCATCTAGCACAGCCTTTGTTCCCAGCCGTGTACAAGGAGTTTGAAGAGTTGCATCAGATGGTTAAAAAAATGTGTCAGGATTACCTCCGTGGCCCCAGCCCGCGTTCTCAGGAGCCCCTGGAAATAAAGGATCCCGAGGTAAGGGAAGCGCTCTGCTCGGAGGACGAGCGGTTCTGCGGTTCTGCAGGAGAGCGTGCATTTCCGTAGTGACGTGGGCAGTCGGCCGCGCTGTCACTTTCTCTTCACGTGAAGGCAACTCGGACATGCAGATAAGCTCCAGGAAGTCCACACCGCGATTCTCCTCCCGCTGATCGGAGTCACTGCCACGGTTAATAGGGTCCTTCGTTATGTAGGTTTTTGGGTTACACACAGCCCAACGGTCTTGCTTGTGGTTGTTTTGACAAATTTCTCATTTCAATGTCATTGTCATCAAATTGCCTTTAGCAATCTTGGGTCCTTGACAGAAATGCGGTTTTTTGTTTTGTTTTTTCCTTCTTTTTTGTGTGTTTTTTTGCTTATTTGTTTCTGATAGAAATGTTTTTGAAAAAGCCCTGGTTTGGTTTCTTTTGGATACAAGCCTTTGCTGCGAGGACGTGTACCACGTGGTCAGGGAGAATCGCCCCCTCCCACTGCCACGCCCCGGAGCAGTTCTCTGGCCTGCAAAGTCCCCGCACTGTTAGCAAGGGGACACTGTCAGGTCGCTGGATGCTAAACTCGCTGACCCCTGGCCTCTCCTCTGACCTTGATCCGCCCTTGCTTCCCTGCCGCCCCTCATGCTCTTGGTGTTCTCTCCACGGTCCGTGCGTAAATGCCGATCGATGTCCACGATGACCTTCACACCTGCTGCTTCACGTGGAACCTGGCGTCATCCCCACACCCCTCCAGCGGCTGTGGTCCCACATGGGCAGCTGCCAGGGCCAGCCAGGCTGTGACAGAGAAGCTGGGGTCCAGCTTGGGCTCCCAGCCTCCCAAACCCGCGTCCTGTCCACCGACTGGGAAAGGAGACGTGGTTCTGGAATAGGCAGGATTCTTTTTCTGAAGTACCAGTGAGAATTCAGAAAAGGAGGCACAATGGGCGAGACAGCGGCTGTGGTAGCAGAATAACGTTATTAAGCTTGTGGTGACACGAAAGAGAGTGTTTTAAATTTTATTAAAAACCTTGCCGGTGTCTCCTGACCTGCTAACGCAGCGGCTCTGGCTCTGGGAGCCACATTTCACCACTGGCTCTTGCACCTCACACTGACCTTCACTTTTCCCTGTTCAGACAGCGCCTCGCTGTACAGAGGGACTTCGCAGACTCAAAGGCAGGCTTTCAGTCCTACACCCTGTGCTCCTCAGGTTGCTGAGTCCTTGGGAATCACGGAGGAATTCCTGCGCAAGGAAGAAACACACACAGACGGCATCCGACACACGTGCAGCGGCCGGGAGGCGGCCAGCCCGCCGGAGAGGGAGACCGAGGTGGGCCCCCGGGGGGGCGCGGCCCGGGGCCCCCTTTTTTTTTTTTTGCCGGGGGGGGGGGGGGGGGGGGGGGGGCGGCTGGGTTTGACTTCACTCTCAGCGCCGCTCCAGGAAGGGGGGGTGGAGGCCGCCTGCAGCTCCCTTCCGCTGACTGTCTGCTCTCCCTAGACCGCAGGGGAAACGCTGTCTTCAGCGAAAAGGCCCAGAAGGGCAGCTCTGCCCCAGGAGCCCCCCGAGGCTTCCGCCTGCAGCGGCGGCCAGAGAACACCTGCGGCGTCCCCGGGCGGCCAGCAAGGGTGAGATGCTGTGTGGTCACGGCTGTGGCTCAGGAGCCCCTGTGGCCACATTTAAGAGAGCCGTGCCCTCCCGTTTCTCAAGAGCTTTATCTCGGCTTCCCCACGTTCTGTCGCTCATATGCGTCCCCAGGAATCTCGAGGTCTGGAGGTTTTCTTGGGTCCCGTGTTGAGATAAAGAGCCGCCGTGTGGTGGTGGGTGGTGTGCCAGGAGGGGCCCAGGACTCCCCGAGTCTGGCTAGGCTTTCCCGAGACTGGGCTCCAGTCCAGGCAGCAGGAGTTTGTTTTCCTTTTGCTGGACATGCGCGTGGGCAGCCTGTTTGGATGATGAGTGCAGCGCACAGGCCATGACACAGCCCGCGGGTGACTTCCCGTTTCCCTCGCCGTTTAAGGTTTGCCCCTGGAGTCAATGGGACCGCCTGACCCCGGCGTGAGGAAGGCCACACCACACCGAGGTCTGCGGGCGACAGCAGCACGGGCTGGGCCAGCAGCTGAAAGCGCTTGCCGGGGTAGCAGCCAGGAGCCTGTGTGTGGAGCCCCCCTTGCGTGGGATGTCAGTGGGCCGGGCCTTCACGCTCAGCCTGGACAGCCCAGCCGGGGGTGCTGACCCGGAGCCGGCCGCAGCGAGCCCCACCGAGGGTGCGCAGGGACCCTCTTCAGACCTGGACGCCGGGGTCAAACCTGGGTGGCGGGGACTCCGCTGCGGCTGCATGTCCGTGGGAGGAGTGCATCCCTGCTGCCTGCCGGGGCTGGAGACCCCAAGTGCCGGTGAGGCCCTGCTCACACGGCTGCGGTCCCTCCGCCGGAGAAAGTCTTGTCCCTGCAGCCCCGTGTCCCAGCCGGGCCTCCGCTGTCTGCTCGGTGGGTCTCGGGGCCACGTGCGGGGCTTGGACCAGTTGCCCTTCGGGACCCGGCCACACACTGACCAGAGGGAACCAGAGAGCGTCATCGCTGTGGGTGAGGCCGTGGCTTTGAGATCGCCAGCGGGTGCCAGGAGCTGTTGTTTTCCCACGTGATTGTCCTGGCCCCTCCGGGCGCCGTAGTGTCTGGGAGGCGGGCATTGTCCAATGGCCCTGAGCAGAGCGGCCTGCCCTGCAGCCAGGCCCGCCGGGAGGGCTTCCTCCGGAGACCGAGGCGCAGAGCCCTCCCGTGAGAGGGAGTCGGAGCGCAGCCGACTGACTGATTTTATGCAGAGGGTCTATTTCAAGGCAGGTATATTTTTCTAATGTGAATACTGACACCGAGGAGCCTTTTATTTATAAAGAACGATGTCTTTCCACCCCACGCCTACCTTTTTTTCTACCTTCTCATCACAGTGATGGCCACAGGGTATTGGTGATGAATTCTTCCGGGCCATCCATCTGCCTCTCAGCACCACTCACCGTCCCTGGGTGCCCTCCCTGCTCCCCAGCACGTGCCCTTCCCCAGGGCCATGTGCTGCTTTTCCCCAGCGGGGGCCCATCCGCAGCTTCTCCTGACCCCAGCAGGCGGGAAAGGAGCCCCCCCTGGCCCCAGCAGGCGGGAAAGGAGCCCTCCTGGCGGGCGGGCACTGTGCTGGGAAGCAGGAGGGCAGGGGTCTCTGCTTGGTTTTATGAAGGAGAGTGAGCGGAAAAGGTGGAGCCCCTCCTGTGACGCCCGTCGGGCAACTCACGCAGCAGGGGTCAGACACGCACTTCTTCCCACTTACAGGTCGTGCTCTGCTGCATGTCCCGGTGCGTCTTCGCTTCACCCGGCATGAGCCTCACTGTGAATATAAGTGGGCAGTGAATTTCACGATGGAATGAAAGTTGCCTGGCTGCACCGTGCAGTTGAAAGCACAGGAGGCCCTGGCAGCAGCCACAGGCCTCTGCTCGGGGAGCCTGTGTCGCTCCTCGGGCAGCGTTGGCGGGCCCCGAACCCGAGCCAGCTTTTACACTGCTTCATCCTCACAGCACCACACGGGCAGACAGAAGGAGCGCAATTCCCTCCTCATCAGGAACTGTCTCCTGTCTACCTAGTGCTTACAGTTTAGAGGCTGACATTAGGAGTGGGCATGGAGGCCTCAGAGCACAGACTGTACACATGCCACGGAGTGCTGCGTAGGGGCCCGTGGGCCTTGGGGGACTGTTTCCAGCACTTCTCATGGTGCCCGTCTGTGGTCAGCACTGCACCCCTGCAGAGCCCGAGGCACAGGCCCCCTCCCCTCCCCACCCCACCTCCGAAGTCTTGGGTTGGGGACAGCCGAATGGGAAGAAGAGGGTCCTGGGAGAGTTGAGGTCCTTTTATTTTTTTAATTTATTTTACTGATCTTAGGGAGGAAGGGGAGACAGAGGGAAACATCATTCAATGTGAGAGAGAAACATCCATCTGTTGCCTCCCACACACGCCCCAACCAGGGACCAAACCTGCCATCTGGGCATGTGACCTTACCGGGCATCGAACTGGTGACCTTTGGTTGCAGGGGACAATGCTCCCACCAACTGAGCCACCCAGGCAAGGATGAGGTCCATGTTATGTATGTATGTATGTATGTATGTATGTATAATCCTCTCCTAAGGATATTTTTTTCCTTTTTTTAAGAGAGAGAATAGAAGGGATGGGGAGAGAGAGAGAAACATTGATGTGAGAGAGACACATCAATTGGATGCTTCCTACACATGCCCCGACCAGGGCTGGGGATTAGCCTGCAACCAAGGTACATGCCCTAGACTGTAAATCAAACCCTCGACCCTTTAGTCCGTAGGCTGACACTCTAACCACTGAGAAAACCAGCCAGGGCTCCACTGATGTTTTTTAGAGAGTGTGGAAGTGAGGGGAGGAAGGGGAGAGACACATGGATGTGAGACACACCCATTAGCTGCCTCCTGCATGTGCCCTGACTGGGGATTGAACCTGCAACCCAGGAAGGTGCACTCAACTGGGAATTGACACTGTATCCACTGAGCCATGGCTCCAGATATATTTTTATTGATTTCAGAGAGGAAGGGAGGGAGAGAGAGAACCGTCAATGATGAGAATAATTGATCGGCTGCCTCCTACACACCCCACACTGAGGATCTAGCCAGCAACCCAGTCATGTGCCCTGACCAGGAATTAAACCATGACCTCCTGGTCCATAGGACAGATAGATGCTCAACCACTGAGCCAACACTAGCCGGGCAGGGCTCCTTATTTTTAAGATGAATCCTTGTTTTCATCCAGGGAATAGCACGGCCATAGTTGATAAATGTCAAGCACTACTGAAGGGCCTTGATGAGCAGTGCAGCCCCAACCTCAGCCCTCGGTTCCCCCAGCCGAGGCACCCGCCCCCCTTTCTCCTCGTGTCTGAACCTGGCTGCCTTGCTGCTTGACTGACTCATGTTAGATGTTAGCCATGGACGAACCACTGAGACATGGGGACCTGGCGCGTGTGCCTTCCCCCCCACAACCCTGCACAGCTGCCCCTCACACACTGTGTTCGCGTCTGCTTCGCGTAACTATTGGTCATGTGAGCCTGAGCACTCCCGTGACATTTTCTTGTAAGAGTTTTGTTTTTCCTAGAGATTATTGCCTTGTTTTTTTCATTTGCTTAGTTTTCTTTCTTTTTTTGCTATTTGTTTTTTTTTTTTTTTTTTTAAGTGGAGAACACAGCTGCCCCTCACACACTGTGTTCGCGTCTGCTTCGCACACTGAATTGTAACTGGGCTCAATTCCAAATAGCACTCCCGTGACATTTTCTTGTAAGAGTTTTGTTTTTTCTAGAGATTATTGCCTTGTTTTTTTCATTTGCTTAGTTTTCTTTCTTTTTTGCTATTTGTTTTTTTAACAAAATCATACATGCATATAGATAGTGTCAACTTTCTAGGACTTTTGTTTTTTGTTTTAATTGATTTCAGAGAGAGGAAAGGAGAGAGAAATAGAAACATCAATGATGAAAGAGAATCACAGATCAGCTGCCTCCTACTAGGGATGGAGCCCACAACCTTGGCATGTACCCTGATAGGGAGTTGAACTGTGACCTCTGGGTTCATAGGTCGATGCTCCACCATGGGGCCACACCAGCCGGGCTTAAGACTTATTTTTGTAAAAGCAGCCCTCCTTCAATATGACACGCAATGTCCACAGCTGAGTTCTGTGTAGTACGTTGTGTTACTTTCATGCTTTTGTGTATGTTTCTGTGTTCCCAGGAGTTAGTTTTAATCAGAGGTAATTATCATGACTTCATCCCCAACCCCATTCTCTGTTTTGCTGGTCCTTTCCTATTCCTTTACTGTCCACTGGGAAGATTCCTGGAGGCAGAGGAGAGCACTGTTCTCTCGTGACATCACTGCTCTTTCCGATAGGAAGTGATCTGTAGATTATTTTACAGCTAGAGGCCCGATGCACGAAGATTCATACAAGAATAGGCCTTCCTTCCCCTGGCTGCCGGCACCGCTTTTACTCTGGCCTGGAGCTGCCTCTCGCCTTGTTGCATCAATTTGCATATTCCCTCCTAATTGGCTGTGGGCACCACCATCTTTGTTGCAAAGTTATGGTCAATTTGCATATTCTATCTTTATTAGATACGACAGTGCGACGACTTTGGAATCAGCAACCGCCGGAGACCTCGTTCGTTCCTCTCTGGGCGAATGCCACCAGATAATGTGTTCCTCATTTCCCTCTTTTACTTCTGTTTGTCCTCTGCAGTATCCATCCGTTCCATTAATTCTGGGCGAGTTGGGTGTCCAGGGATGAGGCATCATGGGATATGAAATGTCCTAGAAAGGCCTAGAAGTTGCTCTGTGTCTCCTCTGAAGAGCATTCATTCTCTAAGTGCCCCCTCAACCCCCATTTCTTGGCCCTGCCTGTGGCCCTGGGCTGGGATCACAGCCTGCCCCGAGGCAGCAGGACGTCATTCCTGCCAGACGCCCGGCTGCACGTCCTGCTTTCGTGAGGTTAGATTTTAGCAAATACTGCACAGGTAGAGGCAAGGGAACCTCTAAGCACTGTCACCTTTAATGCTCTGATAGGCCACAGCACAGCACGGGGCCATGGCGCACAGCACGGGCGTGACTCTCTCGGGGCAGACCCTGTCATGTATGAAGCCATTTCTTTTGGGCACTTTTCTTTCCTTCTCCAGGAAGCACTTGCTCCTGGGACCTCGAACTTTAGTTTCATGAGGTTACAGCCCACATCCCATAGCACGAAGCTCCACAGACCTGTGTCTGGGAGCATGGCAGAAGCGACCCCCTCCAAAGTTCAGTTGCAAATATTGCCAAATTATAGGATTTCTGCCAGAAGAATGACGTGGAAGAAACCTCGCTGGGCGGTGGCATCCTCAATATGCAAACAGGCAAATTTTTTGTAGGAAGTTTTCATTTCATGATCCCATCTTTGCGCAATTATCTCTATGGTGTTTCTTAAAAAATCTTTATTGTTCAGATTATTACAGTTGTTCCTCTTTTTTCTTCCCCTCCACCTGGCTCCCACCCCACCCCATGCCCTTACCACCCCCCTAATGTCCTCGTTCATAGGTGTTCGATTTTTGTCCAGTCTCTTCCCGCACCCCCACACCCCTTTCCCTCCCCCCCAAGAATAGTCAGTCCACTCCCTTTCTATGCCTCTGATTCTATTATAATCACCAGTTTATTCTGTTCATCAGATTATTTATTCACTTGATTTTTAGATTCACTTGTTGATAGATGTGTATTTGTTGTTCATAATTTGTATCTTTACCTTTTTCTTCTTCTTCCTCTTCTTAAAGGATACCTTTCAGCATTTCATATAATACTGGTTTGGTGGTGATGAACTCCTTTAGCTTTTTCTTATCTGTGAAGCTCTTTATCTGACCTTCACTTCTGAATGATAGCTTTGCTGGGTAAAGTAATCTTGGTTGTAGGTTCTTGGTATTCATCACTTTGAATATTTCTTGCCACTCCCTTTTGGCCTGCATAGTTTCTGTTGAGAAATCAGCTGACAGTCCTATGGGTACTCCCTTGTAGGTAACTGTTTTTCTCTTGCTGCTTTTAGGGTTCTCTGTCTTTTGCTCTTGGCATTTTAATTAAGATGTGTCTTGGTGTGGTCCTCTTTGGATTCCTTTTGTTTGGGGTTCTCTGCGCTTCCTGGACTTATAAGTCTATTTCTTTCACCAGGTAGGGAAAGTTTTCTGTCATTATTTCTTCAAATAGGTTTTCAATATCTTGCTCTCTCTCTTCTTCTGGCACCCCCCTAATTCGGATGTTGGTACGCTTGAAGTTGTCCCAGAGACTCCTTATACTATCTTCATATTTTTGGATTTTTTCTTTTCCAGTTTGGTGTTTTTTGCTTCTTTGTATTTCAAATCTTTGACTTGATTCTGGGATCCTCTAGTCTGCTGTTGGGTCTCTGTATATTTTTTATTTCAGCCAGTATATGCTTAAGTTCTAATTGGTCCTTTTTCATATCCTTGAGGGTCTCACTAAATTTATTGGAGGTTTCTAGAAGATTCTTGAGTAACCTTATAACTGTGGTTTTGAACTCTATATCCAGTAGTTTGCTTTCCTCCATTTCTTTCATTTGTGACCTGTTTCTTTGTCTCCGCATTTTGGCTGCTTCCCTCTGTTGATAGAGTGGCTTTTGTGTGCTAGGTGTCCTATAGGGCCCAGTGGCTCAGCCTCCCTTATTACCTGAGGTTGACACTCTTGGTGCACCCCTTTGTGGGCTGTGCACACAGTCTTGTTATAGTTAAGTCTTGAATGCTGTTGGTATCACTGGGAGAAATTGACCACCAGGCCAATTGGCTCGGAGGACCAGCTGTGTCTACAATGGGAGAACTGCTGTGCTAGAGACACCCTTATGGGGCAGGACTTGCTTCAGTGGAGCTTTTGCACTCACCAAGTCTGCTCCTTAAGTGTGTCTCTTATGGATGTGAAGAGTTGTAATCTGGTGTGGTCTCACTGACCACTGGGTGCACTGGCTCTTGGATCTCCAAGTAGGTGCAAAGTCAGCCACTGCCTGAGGACATCCAGCAGGAGCTACAGAGAGATCTGCAGATTCTTCCTCTTTGTTTGGGGTTTGGAGGTACGCAGATGAGGCCCAGCTGTGAAGCAATGCAGGCTGCTTACAAGCCTTGGACCTTCTTTTGGAAGCTCTGGGGTTCTTTGACCAAGCTGCAGTTTGTTAGATTTTAGATTGCAATATGCCAGGCCATTCATATGCAAAAGCCTCTATGCACAGCTTGGGTGGGGTTGTAAATTAGGTGGGGTGGGGTCTCAGGGAATCACAGGGAGGTTCAAACAGCAATGGTTGGTTGCCCCGATAGGTTCCTGGGTCTCTGTGTCCCACAGCACCCACAGCACTGTGCAGGAAGAATGTATGCTGCGAGCACCTCTGTGAGAAAGCTGGCCTCGATGCCAGACAGTCCAGTTTCTCCCCGTATGAGTCTGGGTCCCCAGAGTCTCGCCCGGAACTGGAGCTAAGAGTAGTTGGGAGTTTGTATCTCCCGCTTGAAAAAGACTACAGCATACACAGCTGCCAGCCCGTTTCGCTCCCCTCCGTACCTCTGCTCTTCCACACCTCTGCATCTCCTACCTGTCTAGATTCGTTTTTCTTTCCCTCTAGTTGTTGAACTTCCACTCAGCCAGCCTTCCCGTGGTTCTGGATGATATCTGTTTTGTCTTGTAGTTGTAGTTTTGATGTGGTTGTGCGAGGCAGCAAGTTCAGGTGTTTACCTATGCCGCCATCTTGGTCTCTATGGTATTTTTTTAAATATTATTTTTTTGTTAATCCTCACCCGAGGATATTTTTCCACTGGTTTTTAGATAGTGGAAGGGACGGGGAGAGACAGAGTAACATAGATGTGAGAGAGACATATCGATTGATTGACTCCTGCACATGCCCCGATCAGGGCCAGGGATTGAGCCTGCAACCCTTGACCAGAATCAAACTCAGGACCCTTCAGTCTGTGGGCCAACACTCTATCCACTGAGCCAAGCAGGCCAGGTCAATATATTTTTACAGATTTCAGAAAGGGAGAGGGAGAGAGAGAAACATCAATGATGAAAGAGAATAACTGATTAGCTGCCTCCTGGGCATGTGCCCAACCAGGAATCAAACTTTGACCTCCTGGTTCATGGGTTGACGCTCAACCATTGAGCCATGCCAACTGGGCAAACTCTATATTATTTTAAACATTAGCTGTAATTACAAAACTCAAAAATTCAAACAACACAGATAAGTATAAAGTAAAAACACTACAACTACGGATTTTCTACAAAATGCAACCTGTGTAAAATACACCTGATTTACAGAAACAGGATCACGCCATCCTTCCGTTGGACTCATTTATTTCATGCCGAGGTCCTCAGGGGTGTCGGGTTCACGGTGGTTCAACAAGTGACACCGTGTGGCAGACAGTATGCAGCAGACACAGTGCATTTGCAGAGGCCGTGGGGCCTGATGAACCGGTCCAGTCTGGATGACCCTAAGAAGTGGCCAGGCCAGAGCCTGGGGCATGACATGCAAGACTGTCCACCGTGGGCGCTGCAGAGGCCAGTGGAACGGGTGGGCCTGGAGAGCAGCGGGAAGCCTGGAGTCACAGCGCGCGGTGCCCCGTCTCGAGCAGCATGCTCTCCAGAAGCAGCCTGCTGTTGCTCTGTATGTAGGGCTGGTGCAGCCACAGCGACAGGTAGGTGAGGGAGAGGTCGTGGTCCGCGGTGTGCGCCAGCCCATCCACGATGGTGCGCTTCAGGAGGAGCTCCGCCCCGTACATGTCCGAGAGGCGGCGGGAAGCCTCGTCTGTAACAAATGCGAGTCTCCCCTTAATGGCAGCCACACAAGGAAGCACCTGGACAGGAAGCTGCTGGCTAAACGCCAGATTCAGCTCCGGCGCAGAGGTCAAGAGGTCAAGGACCGGCTGGTGTGCACAGCAGGAGCACGCGGCAAGTACAGGAAATGAAAGAGTAACTCTAACCTCCTAACTACTGGGAACCTGCAAGGCTAAAATGGTAGGTTAACCTCAAACTGACAACACTGCAATACACACCAGTTAGCAGGTTTAACTCACTTCTCACTGAAAAGTTGAGATCTCAGTCGATATAAAGTAGCTTAGCCCTTCTTTTGAACTAATAAAGCTAAAAATAACCTTACTTCATAGGGCTTATGAAAGCAAAGGGTTTCATTGCCCAAGCAGTCTTCTCCCATGAGGTTCACTGAAGTTTTATCCTTATTCAAACAAAACAAAAGGCAAAAGAACCATCTTTTAAAAAAAAAATTTTTTTTTTTTTTTTTTTAAAATATATTTTATTGATTTTTTACAGAGGAAAGGAGAGGGATAGAGAGTTAGAAACATCGATGAGAGAGAAACATCGACCAGCTGCCTCCTGCACACCTCCTACTGGGGATGTGCCTGCAACCAAGGTACATGCCCTTGACCGGAATCGAACCTGGGACCTTTCAGTCCGCAGGCCGACGCTCTTTCCACTGAGCCAAACCGGTTTGGCTAAAAAAAAAAATTTTACTCATTCTACCCACTGGTTTAAAGGGCCAGTAATGGCAACCTGCTTCATGGGTCTCTAATTATGTTTTTACTATTCTTTGCTGACTAGGTGAGTAAGCCAAGGGTAAACGCTCTATTTGTTTAAGATACCCCCGGGCTCCTTCCTCCGAATGCCTGCCAGCGTCTCGGCATGCCAGGTCTAAATGGCACCAAAGGCTCTCCGCATGCACCCTACAACCCAGGCAGAGAGAACTCACAGAAGTGGGCGGTGGGCCACGTGTGAAACAGGGGCGGCCGGCTGCTGTCCTGCCCGTAATGGTAATTTTCCAGCTCACAGACTCCCTTGGTAGTTGAAGACAGCTTTTCCATTTTCACCTGTATTTTGGTCTGAAACGATATTAATTTGGAAAATGAGAATAAGATTTGAAATCTACTCCAGGCTCAGAGTTAACAGCTCTTTAAGATTTCAAAGCTAAGACATGGAAGTCTGTTGAGACCAAAGTCCAGTAATTCCACCCTGTTGGCTCCGTGTACAGCAAATCCAAGCAACAGAGGCAGATGGCTGCTCTGACGTCACTCATCTGGATCACTTCAGTAACAATCCCATTTCCAGCCCCACTTCACTCAGATTCCCAAGACCGGCAGGAACCAATCCCCACGCAGGTTCCTGCTTCTGTGGAAGGCGAGGGGGAGCCAGTAAATGATTTCATTTCTGATTCTTTCATCAACTGCCTCTGAGTTTACTGGAACCTCTTGGAGGAAGAAGAGGGTGAAGGGGGGATACCTGCTCTGTCTCCTAACACAGTACAGCTCCAGGCGAGAGGGAAGGCTGAGTCCCAAGGACGATAATTACAAAAACCTAATCCTTGAGAAGAGACAAGGAGCCCGCACATCACCTGAAGTCGGTACTGCATTTCAATCTACAGAAAAGGCCGGCCCTCACTCGTGTTGCTCAGTGGATAGAGCGTCCGCCTGTGAACTGAAGGGTCCTGGGTTTGATTCTGGTCAAGGACACATGCTTGCATTGCAGGCTCATTCCCCAGGAGGGGCGTGCAGGAGGCAGCTGATTAATGATTCTCATCATTGATGTTTCTCTCTCTCTTCCTCTCTGATATCAATAAAAATATATTTTAAAAAAAAAGAGAGAGAAAGAAAAGGCTAAATCCCCAACACACCAAAAAGCATTTCCATCAGGAGAAGTTAAAATATAAAGACTTTATGTTAATGGGTGAGTGATAGTTATCCAAGTTCAAACGTGCAAACCCCTATCCCTGTGCCCTGCAAAGAGGTGACGTGTCTTGTCCACGTTTGGTAGCCAGTATGGGGGACACTGACCTTCGGTCATCAGTCCATTAACCCCTGCGAACGGTTCTTGTGTGCCAACCAGGATCCTCGGCCAGCGCCCATAGAGCCTACTTCTGTACCAGCTGCCAGCTAAGAATGGGCCTTTTATTTTTTTTTTAATTTTTTTAAAAATATATTTTATTGATTTTTTAGAGAGGAAGAGAGAGGGATAAGAGTTAGAAACATCAATGAGAGAGAAACATTGATCAGCTGCCTCCTGCACACCTCCTACTAGGGATGTGCCCACAACCAAGGTACATGCCCTTGACCGGAATCGAACCTGGGACCTTTCAGTCCGAAGGCCGATGCTCTATCCACTGAGCAAAACCGGTTAGGGCAAGAATGGGCCTTTTAGATGGTTGAAAACAAATCGAGAGGAATACATGTGAGATATGAGAATTACATAAAATTGAAATTTCTGAGCCCATAAATAAGGTTTCGCTGCAGCACAGCTACCGCCATTTGCCTCCAGACAGAGCTGAGTGGTGACAAGAGACGCTGGGGTCCCCAAAGCCTCGGCATGTTTACGGTGGAGCCCAGTGAGGGGGTGGCCTGGCAGCGGACAGCACATAGGACCAAGAGAACAAAGGTCTAGGACAGCATCTTGGGACGTCAAGACTTAAAGGACAGGCAGAGGAAGAGGAGGGAAAATCCAACCTGTGAGCGGGGAAGACCGCCCTCGGTGTCCTGAGAGCCAGGCAGCCCCGACACGCCCCGGGACCTCGGGTCTTACCAAGCCGTCTAAGGTGGCCCGCAGCTCCTCACACAGCGCGTCCAGCTCCGCACTGTATTCCCGCGGCCTCTGCTCTGCATTCTCATCGCAAGCCGGGCTGCGGCTCTCTAACTCGATCTTGTCTTTACTCCTGGACAAAATGGAGGAGTGGCAACAAAACACTCCGTAAGCTAAGCTCGCCTCAGACGTCAGGGTAAACTCGCGCACACTCGATATCCATGTAATGATGTCAGATGGTCGGCAAAGGTGTTGCATGTTGTTAAACGTGCTCACTCACTGACACGTTTATGTCAATATGCAATGAATACATCCGTCAGTGACTCAATTTCCACGAGAACAAGCCAATTACACTCAGCCTGTGGCTCCTCGGTGGAGGGTGGGGTGCTGGTGAGGAAGATGAGTTCACAAGCTGGGGACGCCTGTGTAGCCTGAGGCTGTGGCCCACGGGGCAGGACGCTGACCTAGCGGAGTCACAAGCAACTCGGAAGGAGAAAATTCCACATGAAAGAGAATGGAGAATGCGGAGCACTGGGACCGGCTGAGCCGGCTTCCAGGAAAACACAGTGGAGGCTCCAAGCGCCTCTGGTGGCGCCAGCGGCCTGGCCAGCAAGGGAAGCCTAGACGCGCCTGTAGACGCAGGTGAGCTGGAGAACAAACGTATGTAATTAGGACTTTGAGGAGGTTAAGAAAACATATACAGGGTGTCCCCAAAAGTGCATGCACACTGAACAGATGATAGCTTAATTTTGAGAATGAAATATACTTTAGTAAACACTGCCTTTATAATTGTTCAAAGTGTGTGTATACATTTTTTGGTGACACCATCTATATATATAATCTAACCTGGAGACAGCAACAGATCCCACAGGTGAAGGGCTCAGTCCCCACGAGTGACCCTCCCAGGGGTCCAAGTTGTTACCTGTACTTCTGACTGACAGGCTATAAATCAAGGGATCCCACAACCCTGTCCTCCAGTTCAAGTCATTTGCTAGAGTAACTCATGGGACTCAGGAAAACAGGTTACTCAATAGATTCCAGGCTTATGACAAAGGGTATTAAAGAACAGCCAGATGAAGGGGCGCATGGGGCGAGGTCCAGAGGGGCCCCAAACGGGAGCTCCTGTCCCTTAGGGTTTGGGACACCCTTCCCACACATCAAGGTAACCCTGTTTACAACACAGAATTTCTAATGCTCTTGGGATTTTATGGAGGCTTCATGATGCAGGCAGGATGGACTGGACCACTGGCCACTGGTGATTAATTCAACTTCCAGCCCCTCACCTCCCAGAGGGGTGATGCTAAAGGGGTGGTGCTGAAAGTGCAACCCTCTAATGGCCTGGTTGGTTCCCTTGGCAACCACCCCCTTCCTTGGGGGCTTTCCAAAAGTCACCAAAAGTTACATAAACTCAGATGTGGTGGGAAGGGGCTTGTTCCGAATGAGCGGACACTCTTATCACTCTGAAGCTATTTCAGGAACGGGGACTATTCGAGGACAAAATACCAAACATTATAACAAAACACTCTCCCATGGCTCTTAGCAACTAGGAAATTATAAGGATTTTCGGAGTTGTGTATCAGGAATAGGGAGGAAAACCAAATATGGTTTTCTTATAAATCACAACAGCACAAGATAAAATGCAACCTCATGAAGATAAAGTCCCCTTTACCTACCCCACCCCCAATACTCATTCTTCCTAGAAGAGACCAATGTCCTGAGCTGAGCCTGTGTCCCACCAATCCATTCTAATCATTTCATGCACAGATGTAACCATGGTCAGCACGTAGTGTCCTTTGTACTTAAGTGCACATGTAGTTCACACTTCATATACTGCTTTACCACTTTCTTACTTAATAGAATTTAACTTATCCATGTCCATAGGGACCCCCCTGAAAACGTGTGCCCAAGCAGTAAGGGTGCGGAGCTCGGAGGAGCTCGGGCAGTACTTACAGTAAACTGATTTTCATGTTGGCAATGCTGTTTGCAGTCGCAAAGCCGGCATCATTGAGGGTTTCCCACTTCATGATTAAATTATGCCAATCGGCTGCATTGTCCTTAATTTTTCTCGCACTAACGGATAAGACAGGTTTCCGGGGCGTTGCACTTCCAAGGGTCTTTGCTGACAGGCAGAAAAAGAAACATAGTTATTGTGAAATTCTTGATCATAGTTGGAGGGCAAATGTCCTCATAAATCTCAACTGTAAGCCGATCTGAAACGCTACATCTGGACAAACAGCGTGGAAACACAGAAGAACGGATGACTGGGGAGTTCCCAGAACAAGGAAAAACAATTTTTTTTACATTTTAAGACTCTCCGGAGATGGCTGGACCCTTTCCCAACTTAATGGCTCCACAAAGTTTTGCCTTAAGCACTTTGACCACTTTCAATGAATGTCTTTGTTCTTATTTTTTAATTGATTTTTTTTTAGAGAGAGGAAAAGGGAAACAGAAAAAACATGGATTGGTTGCCTCCCGCACACACCCCAACTGGGGATCAAACCCGAAACCTGGGTATGTGTCCCGACCGAGATTTGAACCCACCACCTTTTGGGGTGTGGGATGATGCTCCAACCAACTGCGCCAGGGCACTGGGACCATTTTCAAAGGTTGGGGATAAGGCAGAGTGTGACTTCCTGCCCAAGCCCTCCATGCCCCAGCCAGTGCTCCCATCACCTGCCTCAGGCACTGATGCCTCACATTCGATCAGAGCTTCGTGCTTCTCCAGACATGGCCAGGCTGGCCCTAGAGATGCAGAGGCCACCTCGGTGCTGAGGACGCAGGAGGCAGTCCCAAGTCCTTCAGGACCTGGCTTCCTCTCCACCGCAACCCCCACCCGCAACCCCTTAATCTACAGCTAAAATGAGCTCCTGGCAGCGCCTGGAAAGTGGAGTCGCCTGCAGCCCTTTCTGCTGGAAAGTTCTGTCCTTTCCTGGGCCAGTGCTGCCCATGCTCCAAGACTGCGGGAAGCAACCCTCAGACCGGCAAAACCCAGCTCTCTTCCAGTCCTCCCCTGCCCTCCCTCCCTCCCTACTTAGAACCCTTCAAAGGGTTCTGGCCCACAGGATAAAGTCCAAATTCTGTGGGAGGCCCCTTAAGGAGTCCAGCACACACAGTGGTACAGTTTGGAGTCTAGACGCTGAAGACCATACTGACTGGATTAGAATCCCAACTCTGCCCTTGCCAGCTGTGCAATCTTGGGCACCTTAGCTAACCTCTCAGAGCCTCAATGTTCTCATCTGTAAAACGGAGATGCGATACATCTACTTCCGAGAGTTGATGTAAAGATTAGATAACGTATGTCAAGCTGTGAGGGCCTGGCACTGGCAAGTATCCAGCGTAATGTTATCCCAAGGACCTCTCCAGTGTGGTTTTCCATCACCACCGAGCAGTAACCTCAATTCTGACACTCTCACCCGAAAGGGCCTCGGATCCCGCAGGTTCAGGGCTCAGTCCTACAAGCCTGTCCCTTCCCCCAACCTTCCACTTCACATGCCAACAGCAAGCCCAGGCTGGCTGTTACCTGTGCTTCCGACCTACCTGCTTGGATGGGAGTTCCCAAGACCCCTCCCTTGGGTAGTTCAGTTGCTAGAGAGGCTCACAGGACTCAGGAAAGCATTCTGTTGACTAGACCAGCTGACAGTGTGTGTATGCATCTGGGGGGACCCGGTAGTCAGAGAACCACGCTCGCGAATGGCAGCTTTCGGTGCAAGCGCGGGGACCGAGCCCGCACTGCCCGGGGAGGTCGGGGCACCGGCTCCGCGACGCTCATTTGGAAGGACGATTGCAACGGGAGCGTCGGGACCTGCGCCTCTCGCAGACATTGTCCCGCCCCACGCAGGGGAAACCGAGGCTCGGCCAGGCTGACCGCCCCAGGCCGATGCGGAGCCCACGCAGGGGAAACCGAGGCTCGGCCAGGCTGACCGCCCCAGGCCGATGCGGAGCCCACGCGGGCCGGGGCTGGGGCCATGCACGGAACCCGCCCCACGCACGGCTCCCGCCTCCCACCCGCCCCGGACGGCGGCCAGTTTCACGCACCTTCCATGCGGCCCGCTGATATCCCAGGAAGGAGGCCGGGGCCCCGCCCATGCCGCCGGAAGTTACGTCACTTCCGCCCGACTCTGCTACTCCCAAAAGAGCCGGCTGTCCCTCGTGGGGCGGGCCCGGCGGCCTAGGGAACGGGTTTGCCGGACGCCTCCCTGGGCCTGATCTCAGCTATCCACTACTTATGGAGCAGCTAGAAATCAGAGTGTCCTGTGGGCACTGCGGAAGGAGAGGGCAGGGCGCAGCTCCATTGGAGCCTGGTGCCAACCCGTCACTTCGGGGTGTCTGAGCTCTGCTGCGTGTTGGGAGATTTTCCGGCGCATCGGGGGGCTGCTCAGCATTCTCCTCGCTGCCGGTCGC
>NW_005871658.1:96307-113566 GCF_000147115.1 Myotis lucifugus
CGGGGGCCGGGAGGGGACGTTCCGCAGAGACCGGGGGTTGAGCAGCAGGAGCAGCGGCTGAGTGACCCAGGAGCGCATCCCGGGAGAAGGCGGGCCGGGCGGGGCCCCTGGCGAGTGTCGCTGGAGGTTGGCAGTCAGTCGGTCAGGTCAGCTCCGCAGACGGAGGGACCCACCAGGGACCCACCGCTGGAGCAGGCTGCGACCCAGCACCCCGGGCGCCTCGGCGAGGGCCTGAGGTCTCCGTGGGCCCAAGGGTTAAACGCCCCCCCAGCCTGGTCAGGTGCGCAGCGCCCACCTGTAGCTGCCGGTCCGTCAGAGCTGTACCTGTGACCTGGGGAAGGGAAGGACTTGGAGGGCAGCCCTAGATTCCGGTCCCAGCCCTTGGTCTTGAGCCCCTGGCCTCTGTACCTTCATCTAAAGTTGGGTTCGGCCCCACCAGTGTGGCTCAGTGGTGAGCGTTGACCTTTGAACCAGGAGGTCCCAGTTGGGTTCCCAGTCAGGGCACATGCCCGGGTTGTGGGCTCCATCCCCAGTGTGAGGCCTGCAGGCGGCAGCTCATCATTGATATTTCTGTCTCTCTCTCCCTCTCCTGTCCTCTCTGAAATCAATTTAAAAAAATACATAAAAAATAAAGTTGGGGAAGATGCCACCACCTGGCCTGTAGGGGAGGGTGAGGATTAAATGAGTCACTTTGTAAATTGTAATGCTGTGTAAGGACTGAGTCTCTAAGGAAGCTTTGAATCCAAAGTGCCAAGAAGTTTGGGTCCCCGGGAGGAATGGGTGAGAGGCCCTGCAGGCTTCCCGCCCGCCTGCTGCCCAGCCGGCTGCCGCGTGGGGCTGGTTCGCTATTCTCGTGCAGAGTCGCCCCTGTTTCTTCCACGTTCCACCCTCCTGGCAGACATCAGCGTTCAGGATGTTTTCCGCAAAGCCTGTCCCATACTGACCTCACCCCTCTCCCTCTTCTCATCAAGACCCCAGATGCACACCTAAGCCTGTGTGGAGTTGTATATTTTCAGTTTCTTTGGCTCCCTGGCTAGATCATAAGCTACTTGGGAATAAGAACTTTTTAATATTCTTTCCACCCCTTCCACAGTATTTATCACAATGCAAATTACAGGGGCCAGTACATAATGAAGTGCATTTTGAATTAAAATGCTCCAAAAAACAACAAGTGGTCCGAATGACAGCTGGCTTGCTTTCTCTGTTTAGTGTGGCTCCAGCTTGATTCCTACCCCCCTGAAAGTTCCTGTTCTCACTACCCAACGTGACTTCTCTTTGTTCTCTAGCCCCCAGGTGTCCCTAGATGCCAAGTCAACACTCCTTTCCCTCCCTGAAGATCAGCCGTGGGAACCGTGGCCATGGCGTCCCCATCGGAGCCTGTTACGTTCAGGGAGTTCTGCCCTTTGTATTATCTCCTCAACGCCATTCCCACGAAGATCCAGAAGGGTTTCCGCTCTGTGGCCGTCTACCTGACAGCCCTCGACACCAGCGGGGACTACATTGCCGTGGGCAGCAGCACCGGCATGCTCTACCTGTACTGCCGGCGCCTCAGCCGGATGAAGAAGTACAACTTCGAGGTGAGTCCCGCTGTCCTCTACACGCCGTGCCTGAGCCCTGGCTGATGTCTACTTGTTTGTGAGTTCCAGCGTGGGACAGTTTACTGCCCACTTACTAGCATATGGCCTTAGATTCTCACCCAGACAATACTTTGAAATCATCTTTAATTGAGGTGGGCTATAGATTAAAACATTGTGTTTTTTATTTTTTTTCCTGCCTCCAGAAAAATCTAGCATCATTTTAAAAGAGAATGTTTTAGTGTTTAATACTTAGCAGGAAGGAAGGATTTTTTTAAAAAATATTTTTATTGATTTCAGAGAGGAAGGGAGAGGGCAAGAGAGATAGAAACATCAATAACGAGAGAAAATCATTGATCGGCTTCCCCCTGCACACCCCCTAATGGGGATTGAGTCTGCAACCCAGGCCTGTGCCCTTCACCAGAATTGAACCCGGGACCCTTTAGTCCACAGGCCGACGCTCTATTCACTGAGCCCAACCAGCTAGGGCTATACTCAATTTGAACTAACAAAAATGGTTAGCATGCATGTAGCACTTACTATATGCCAGGCATTACTTAACCTTTACATATATGTATTAACTCATCACATGCTCAGAAAAATTCTATGAGGTGGGTGTTATTTTGATCCCCATTTTACCAGGGACACACTGAGCCACAGAGGTTAAGGGACTTGCCCAAGGTCAGGAGTTAGTGAATGGTGGCAATATTGTCTGAACTTGGGCAGACTGGCTCTAGAGTTTATATTAATATATTTTTTAAAATATATTTTTAAAAACATTTTTATTTATTTCAGAGAGAGGAAGGGAGAGAGAGATAGATACATTGATGTAAGAGAAACATCAATCAGCTGCCTCCTGCACTCCCCCTCCTGGGGATGAAGCCTGCAACCGGAGCGCGTGCCCTGACCAAACCGGTGACCTCTTGATTCATGGGACGATGCTCAACCTCAGAGCCACACTGGCTGGGTTGAAAGAGCATTTTTTCAAATGAAGTATGTTCCTAAAGAAGAAAGCAGACCTTTTACATGATAAGCAGAGCCTGGCATGTGTTTTCAAGAATAATCCTTTTTGGAAACCTTTTCTTTCTCTACACAAGTTAGTTAGAGCAGATGGCGACACCAGAAATTCTTGCTAGTGAGTGCCAGAAGCACGGAGAAATGTTGTGAGGAGATAATAATAAGTACAAAAGTGTTATAAACTTGTTAAACATACTGTGTGACATACATAGGAATAAATCAGAAAGGTAACGTGTCCTGAGTTTCTGATTTTCTGTTTTGGAATTAAATGTATGATCTCCCTTGTTAGCACTCAGCAGGTTGTTGAGATTTCATGGCTTTGCCTTCATAACTCTTTGCCCATCCACAGCCATGCTGGTCCTCATTTCTGCCCCTTTGCCACACCTGCTGTCCTGTGCACACATCAGTAAGCATGTGTCCAGCGCTCACTGTGCCAGGCCCATCCGAGGTCCTGGGGGTGCAGGAGAGCGCAAAACAGGCCAGGTACCTGCCACACGGAGCTGGGAGTCTAACGGGGATCAGAACCCAGCTGGGAGTCTAACTGGATCAGAACCAAGCTGGGAGTCTAACGAGTCAGAACTGAGCTCCTAGTGAAGTGAACGGCTTTAGTCCAGAAAAGCAGGTCCTTTGTTTCCCTTTAGGTCAGTGGTAGCCAACCTTTAGGACCTCACGGACCACTGGTTGGCGACCACTGCTTTAGGCCATTAAACATTGTATAAGTATTCACGCTTTGTTTTTTGTTTTATTTGTTTTAATACCATGCATTATTTGGGTCCCTCGGCTTGGCCTGTGCCCTCTCACAATCCGTGACCCCTCAGGGGATGTCAGCCAATTTCGGCCTGATCCCCTCAGGCCAGGCTGTGCACCGGGCCTCTAGTATGCATATAAGATCTTTGACTAATCTCTTCCCCCCTCCCCCCTTGCCTCTGAGATTCATCAGTCTGTTCCATGTTTCCATGCCTGTGGTTTCCACTCCTGCGTTGAGCGTATGCCCCCTGGTGGTCAGTGCACGTCATAGCTACTGATCATCCAGTTGCTTAGGCTTTTATATACTGGTGTATAGATATTTTTATTTATTTCAGAAAGGAAGGGTGAGGGAGAGAGGGATAGAAACATCAACAATGAGAGAGAATCCTAGATCTGCTGCCTCCTGCATGTGCCACACTGAGGATCGAGCCCACAACCCCAGGCATGTGCCCTGACTGGGAATCGAACCCTGACCTGGTTCATAGGTGGATGCTCAACCACTGAGCCACGCCAACCGGGCTAAGTATTCACACTTTAAACTGTAGTTCTTGTTAGTAAAAGAAGGAAACCAGTAAAACAATTCTTAAAAATTTAATGAATTCGTATCTTATTTGAGTCCTCTTAAATATTTCAGAATATTCAGGTCTGTTGGCCATTGGACGTGCCCGCAGTCCTTTCCTCCGCTTGCTCTGCCCCCCCCTGCACTCCTGTCCCCCCTGTACTCCTGTCCCCCTGCACTCCTGTCCCCCCGTGCACTGCTTTCCCCGCCTGCAATTCCTTGCCCCCCTGCACTCCTGTCCCCCTGCACGTCTGTCCCCTGCACTGCTGTCCCCCTGCACGTCTGTCCCCCTGCAGTTTTGTCTTCTGCATGGAGGGAAAGCTGCCTGCCCGGAGCCTAAGTGGGCTGCCGGCTGTCCTAATGGTAAGGTGTTTGTCCGGGAAACCATTCCCAGCTCCTGTCAAATTACTTTTTAAATTTTTTTATTATTGGCTTTTATTTGAGGAAGTTAAGTTGTCACAATGAGGCAACAAGTGCCCCGAGGAAGTTGCAAAAGAGGGAAACAGGAGCTGGCCACACAGTAGATGAGGTCTGAGGGGCAGGCTCCTGACCGAGCCGGAAGGGCAGCGCCCAGGCCAGGATAAGACTAGCTGTCCCCTTCCCGGAAGCAGAGAGGCTGTGACAGGAAGTGGGTGGCCTGCTGCAGCATAGGCCGGGCTCCCTTTGGGCGCCGTGACCCCCTGGGCGTGCTGGCTCCAAGGCTTCAGTGGTTTCATCAGAAATGGCTCCATGCTTGTCAGGCAGCTTTTGGACTAAAACTTGCTGCCCTTGTACGTTGGAGTAGAGGAGGAATGTATGGCTCGTGCCTACAGAGCATTCTGGTTTGTTCGCCACTTCATCCACTGTAAAATGTAATTTGGCTTAAACTTGCACTTCTTGTGCGTTTGGTGATGGAGAGGCAGCCTCCCTGCGAAGCTAAGGAGATTGAGCGTAGGGGCAGGGAGGCTGGGGGCCACACCTCCCGTGTGTGAGGACACGGAGGCCGCGGTTCGCCCAGTCTGGGTGGGGGGAGGGTGAGTCAGGGAGGGGCACAGAGGGCTTCGGAGTTGTTCTAGATGTTCCCCTTTCCCAAGCGAGATGGGATTGCGGTGCTTGTTCTATGATAACCCTTCACGCTGCAGTGTATGGTTATGTTGTAAATGGTCTTTTCATGTGATCGTATTTCCTCATTTTCAAATGAAAACGAGGACAGTCCCATGCCACGAGGCATCCTACGGGCAGCACCGTGCTTGCCCTCCCCTGCTCTCCCCTGTGGAGTGGACCACATCCTTCCCAGACCACCTGCACAGGTGTCGGTGCCCACACGCTGGGCGCGGCTGGTGGGTCCTGCTCCTTTTCCCAGGCCGTCAGGCCCCTGCGAGCAGCCCGACTATGGTGTCCCCGCACAAGCACAGCAAAACCGACAGTGAGCACTTCCTGCTGACCCCTTCACTGTCCATCTCACCGGAACCAGCAGCTCTGTGATGCGGGTGAGGCCCACCTCATTGTAGCCTGGTGTGAGAGACCAGACTCGCTTGGAGTTTAATGAAGTTAGTGCAGTGAAATTCCCATTTTTAAATAATGTGTTAACATGAAAGATTGGTTTTATGAAACAGAAATACTGCCGAAAGAGATACTAATAGTGGATTTTAGCCCTAGTGTTTGGATACCCTGCAAGGTTTTGTGCATCCTGCTTCAGTCATGAAAAGTAACCCTCAAATATTCGATCTCTTCAAATATAATAGAGTGTTCGTCAGTGTCTTTTGACTTTGTGTGTCACATGGTAATGACCTGACCTCATCCTCTCCTGCTGTGGGGTCGTTGTCGGTGGGCACTCAGTCCGCCACATGCGCGTTCTGAGACCACGGCCAGGGACAGTGCTGCCGGGACCTAGGCGGGCCGACCTCATGCCTGGGAACAAAGCTCCCCTCTGACAGGTGCTTTGGGGTGGATGTTCCTGGAGTTGACTCTTCTTCAGGGGCCGTTCCCTGTGGCCGTTCCTAATTACATGGCTGATCCTCACATCGAGATGCTGAGGGACCTGGGGGCGCAGGTGGGGTTACGTTCACTCTGCCACGCACCTCCGTGTGCTCTCACCTGCAAGCGCTTCGGTGAAATTGCCTGGCACGGAGTTTCTTTTCAGTGGAAAGGAAGAAAAATTCAAACTCTGATGCCGAGTGGGGCAGGCTCGTGACTGCAGATTCTTAGGGAAGATTCTTTATTCACTGCCATCAGTGCCTGAGGTAAGGCCGAGTTCATTGTCAGCCTCCTTTGCCAGCAAGTCCGTTCCCCTCGTCCACCCACCTCTGAGGGCTGGATTCACAGGGGTTCCGGCTTTGGCAGGGGTTATGGGTTCCAGTCTCTACCTCATCTGACCTGAAGCCCGAGGTTCTGGTGCCGGCCAGGTATTCCAGGGAAGCCTGCAGCTTCAGGCCTGGCTTCTGTCCTGGTTTGGCAATATCCTCTTTGATTTTGGCTCCTGTAAATGTTTTTACTTTTTAGAGATCAGCTATGAATTTAGAAGGATGTTTTTATGTATCTTACTCAGCATTTCTAGATATTTAGAGAGAAATGTTTTTTGGAATAGCTAGATGATACGATCATTAGTTGAAGCCTCATATTTTGTTTCTATGTGAAGTGCAGTTAAATGTGGATAATCTGATTCTTGGGATGTTTTGGTTATTAACTCAAGAACTGTAACACTTATTAATGTCTGGAGGCCCGGTGCACAAAATTCATGAACAGGTAGGGTCCCTCGGCCTGGCCGGTGATCAGGGCCAATCAGGTTCCCTGCCTCCCGCCTCCCCGCCTCCTCCTTCCCTCGCTCCCTCAGCACCTGCCACTGCTGCTGGTTGCCCACCGTGTTCTGCGCCTCCCCTGGTGGTCAGCACACGTCATAGCACTCGATCAAACTCTGAGGGGACACTTTGCATATTAACCTTTTATATATATAGAAGATTGTATTAAATAACATTAACTTAGACTTAGCACATTGGTTTACTAGAGCAGGTATCTGAGCATCACACACAGATATTCAGGCTTCCAGCCCAAAGGCGTGACGAGTTTTATTGTGAAACCTTTTGGAAAAATTACACACTGTTGTAAATTTATGCTAAGACGTAAGATTTCCAGTAAATAATTTTGATTCCTGATGTGGTGGTTTTATTTCTTATTTTTCTTATTTTTATTTTAAAGAGAGGGAGAGGAAGAGAGAGAGAGAGAGAAAGAGAAACATCCATCAGTTGCCTCTCATACCCGCCCCGACCTGGAAGTGAACCTGCAACCTTTTGGTGTACAGGACGACACTCCAACCAGCTGAACCACACTGGCCAGGGCTGGTGGCGCTTTTTATAATCACAAACTCCCAGGGAAAATAGCCCCTTTCCAGCATCCTGCTACCACGTCAAGACTGTCATGTCTATGAAAGCAGCCCAGTGCTCATCAGTAGGTGAGTGGAGAACACAGCTGTGATACATTTCCACAATGGAATACTACTCAGCTATGAAAAGGAAGAAATATTATCCTTTGCACAGCATTGATGGCCCTGGAGAGCATGATGGTAAGTGAAATTAGCCAGTCAGAGAAAGACAAGTACCTTATGATTTCACTCATTTGTGGAATTCAATGAACAAACTGAACTAACAACCAAAATAGAGAATTTAAAAAATCTATTACATTTATGATTGGTGTTTTTATAAAAAACACATTGAATCATATCTTTATATTGTTCTGCTATTTGCTTTTTTTTCATGTAACATATATATATAAATAAGGATCTACTTCATATTTTTAGTACATGAATTGTATTCTCTAAGTGCCTCTCAAACCAATTTTCTGTTTTTAATTTCCAAACCATTATTGATTGATAGTTTTGTAAATTACAGTGAATTACTAGGAAGATGGAAAAAATAACCATAATGTCTAAAACATTGGTGCTCGTCCTGTCACTTTCTCCCCTTGAAGCAGCACCAACGGATTCTGCTAATGGAACCTCAGTCATGTCACCTGCATTCCAGGTGGTCAGGTCCTTCCCTCGCTTCCTTCCACGAGCCTCCGGCCTTGGCTGCCGGGCCTGTGGACTCGCTTGCAGAGAAAGCCCAGGCAGCGAGGCGAGCAGGGCCTCCAGGAGGCACCCCAAGGCCACAGGGCCTTTGACAAGCCCTTGACCTTCCGGGCAGTGAGGACAGCACCTACCCACGTGGTAGTTTGAGGACTGCAGGCGGCAACACTGCATGTGCTTCACCAGCTGGGACACGCTCAGCCCACAAGAGACCTGTGCGGTTCTCACTGCTGCTGCTGTCACTCAGCGGGTGTGGAGAGGGTCTCCTGTCTTCACCAAGGGCACTGCCTCCGCCCGTTCAGTTTGCCCTTCTCGGGGTGGCATATACTACCTCCAGCCTGAGGCTCTCCACTGGTCTTCCTGACTGGCCCTCCCCCTCTGCACCCCACTCCGAATCCCCTCTGACGGACGCATTGACAAAATCGGGACTTTTCGAGGGCTCCTCCTTTCTTGCCTTCAGTTTCCAACCCAAACCCGCACCCTGTGCCACGAAGGTATTGATAGCCCAGGACCCCTGAAAGCCCTGAAGGGCCAGAGGAACGTGAGCTGAGCTTAGTCATTAGCTTCCCCACCGCCTGTGGGCGGCGTTGCATGTTGCACAGCAAAGCTTTAAGGGTGACCGCGACCTACTTTAGCTTATGTTACCATAGCACCCAGCTCAGTACCGTTTGACCGGCTGACCACCACCTAAATCACCACGGTGGGGTCACAGTGGTGCACTGGGGATCTCGCCATGGCAGCAAGGTCAAAACCGGTGTCACTTTCTGAATGAATGGTCTCAGGATGAAGATGATCACTTACGTGGACAGGAAGCCTGTGTCAGCGCAGGAGACACGTGCTCCTTAGTAACCATTGTGGTAAGCCTGAGTTAATGTCATTGCTGATGACTGATCTAAGAACCAGAACACACCAGAAGTCATTTCTAAAGCTCCTGCGGAGGTGCTGTCTCGCCGACTGGGCCCCCACAGTGTGAGAGACTGGGCCACGCAGAGAAGCAGAGCTCGGCCTGGGCGGCTCTTCTCGTCCTGACACCTGACCCCTGTCTGGGTGGAGACCTCTCAGCATGCTACACTTGGGTGATCAGCATTTCCTTCATCAGAAATGCAGTTTTTCATGTTGTCATTTCAACGATTACAAACCTGAAATGGGAAGGAGGGTTTAGCAGGTTCCGTCATCTCCCTGCACCGTGTGCACTTTCCCAGGAGTAGAAGAGCTGCTGCCTGTGCGGGGTCCCCTCCGCCGGGATGTTCTCCAGAAAGCCGCCTGCTGACAGGTGTTGGCATGTTTCCTCTTTCAGGGGAAAACGGAAGCCATCACGGTGGTGAAGCTGCTGAGCTGCTTTGATGACCTGGTGGCCGCAGGCACAGCCTCCGGGAGGGTCGCCGTCTTCCAGCTGGTGTCCTTGCTGCCCGGGAGGAACAAGCAGGTGAGCCAACACAGTTCGGCATCTCTGACCGTCTTGGCAAATCCCCGGGGTTTTAAATGAAAATCCTCATCTGCCTAGACAGCAATGGCCAGGAAAGCTCACACTGCGTTCTTGGTCATCGGGTAGCATTTCTGTTCTGGTAGGACACTTGGCAAAAAGCACATGTGGTGATTTAAATTCCACTGGGTAATCTCTGGCTGTCCTCTGGGTTTTGAAGGTACATAGGTGTGCCGTGCCAGCACTGCCATGGGTGAACCTGAGGGGGGCGGTGAAGGATCAGAAAAGACAAAGAGAATACAGCTGGAGTAGGTGGATCTCTGACACAGAGAGACCCAGCCTGCAAGCCGAAGCTTTATTTTATAGTCAGAGCACACAAAGCAAAACAAGAGAAGTGGTCAACATGTTTACAATGCTCTTGTGAGTTTCACCTTGTTTTAGCAGCACTTGCTGCACCTCCCACAGCCCATTAGCTACTTAGGAAGGAACGAGGGAGGACTATAAGGTCAAGCTGAATTATGCTAGGAGGGCTCTGCCCTCCAAGCTGGGACTTGTTTGTGGCCCTGCCACAGGTCAGTCCGAGGCTTGGCCCAATAGCCGCTCCCTACATCTCCCCATTTTATTGTTTTTAACCTACTATAATATCCATAAAAGTAAAACTTGAATATCAAGAACAAAACTCTGGCTATTAAAAAAATAACAAAACAATGCCAATGCAAAAACCAAACTACAGACATGTTAACATTTTCAGCTATAAAATGAAAGTTATCTACTCAGAGTCCTCGGACTTGGCTGTGCAAGGCTTTACAGAAGACTTGCAGCTAACCAATGCTAGCATAGCCAGAAACATGGTTGAGCAAGTAGCTTCCACTTCTTGCTTTTCTACTATCTGCTGGACTTCAGTCATTAATTTCTTCAGCTGACCCCATGTTGGCACCTCGGTGCCTTGTGTATCCACATCGCAATTCTCAGTCTTTTGAACGTAGAGACAAGAAGCTTCTCTGGGTCCCCTGAGCCTCCTCCAGCCGCCGGTGCCGCTTCTCCATCTCCTCTGTCTCGTTCTCCTCCCATTCCTTCAGGGTGTTGCTTGGGGCTACTGCTATCTGTGGCTGGAGTAGTCAATTGTCTGCAGCCACAGATACAGGTTGAGGCTCCCGGTGCAAGGTCCTAATTCATTTGTTCAGTCCTTCTCCGTGGATTCATGTCAGAGTTTGATGTTTCTTGCAGGAATCCACAGGGGCTTGCAGGAGTTTTCTGGAAATACACCAGCATATCCTCGACCGAAGGTTAACAAGGGGTCGGGACCCTTCCATAAACCAGACTCAGGATCTTTCCATTTAACCAAACCATTTTCCTTTGGTTTATTCTGACACCAGTGTAATTCCATAGGTGTCTTGCCATCAGTGTTTACAAGTGAAAAAATTTAAAGTTACTAAGGTTTGGTGTAGTTTACTTACAGGAGATTTCACCACTGTTCCCCCTTTTTGTTTTTCAAGTTGGGATTTTAGCCACTGATGTTGGCGTTCTGTAATTGCCTGTCCTTGGGAATTGTATGGTAGTCCTGTAATGTGGTGAATTTTCTATTTTTTACAGAATTGTTGGAAATGACAGCTTGTGTCACTGAGTCATTTTAATCGAGCAGTCTCAATTCTGTTTACCAGGCCAGCAGCATAGGCAGAATCAGAAATAATATTAAGAGGCTCTTGGAAATCCTGCAATGCAGCCTTGATAGCTTCTAATTCAATTCTTTGCACAGAAGTATGACTGGTCTGGATGACTCGGTCTGAATTCATTGCATGATAAGCCACTTTACCATTAGATGAACCATCAGTAAAACAGTTAATGCTCTAGGAATAGGTTCCTGCCTAGTATTTTTTGGTATAATAATAGGGGTGTAATATAAAAACTGTAGTAACTTATATTTTAGTAGGTGACAACTGATTTCCCCTGAATATTCACTTATTTCAATTTTCCAGTTTAAATCAGCCTGAAATAAGGTTTATCTTCTAACTTCATTTGTCCTTGGGTGTGGACAGTAAATGACACTAATTGGATTTCTGCATTTATGTTTTTTAGATAGTTGCAAACTGCTGTTACATGCGCGCCACGAAATTAGAGATTTTTAGATAAGGTCTTAACTAATATCCTCTAATAATTTCTAAAAGTCATATAAGGTCTTGAGGCAATCCTTTCATATTTCTTACCTTTTGAGGCCTAATACATTGATTTTTAAGTACAGTTCCTAGGTATTTGAAGGGCATTTCCCACTGTATTTAGAGCATTCTCTAAGCCACATTTAAACAGTTTCTTTTAAAAACTTTTACTTTCTTTTAAACAGACCAACCAACTTGGTTGCTTTTCAGAAAAACAAGTAGGAGAGAAACATGCTGGACAATACTGCAATGCATGCATCTCAAGTAAAAGTAACTTTCTTTTTACTTATGGTGTCTCATTAATGGTGAGATTTAATGCCTGAATAATAACTTTTAGTTTACTTTGTAAATAGTAGCGGAACAGATTTTAAAATTTCTTCTTTTTAAGCTTAAATTTACTTTTAAACTGTATTTTTTTTGGCTAGTGCTAATTTGCATATGTATGCAAATTTTACTTTGAACTTTGTTAGAACCAATTGCTTATAAAATATTGGCTTCTTATATACCTGAGTTTATGTAAGACTTTGATTATATTGTGAAAAGCCAACGAAGTATTCAGCAACCTTGTCCTGCCAAGCTCAGAGGTTGAAACCTTTATAACACTTAAAATATATGTATATAAATAGAACACAGTTATTAATTTTTATTTGATAAAGCTTCCCACATGATTTCGATTATATTAGATCGGCCTAATTTAGTTTAAAAATATTTCTTTTAAGAAGAGAGAATAGCCGAAACCAGTTTGGCTCAGTGGATAGAGCGTCGGCCTGTGGACTGAAAGGTCCCAGGTTCGATTCCGGTCAAGGGCATGTACCTGGGTTGCGGGCACATCCCCAGTAGGAGATGTGCAAGAGGCAGCTGATCGATGTTTCTCTCTATCTCTCTCCCTTCCTCTCTGTAAAAAATCAATAAAATATATTTAAAAAAAAAAAAAAAAAGAAGAGAGAATAAATCCTTGACTCATTCCAGGGCCCTTGAAATGTCCCAAAGCTATCTCTCGGTTAAAGTCTTGAAATTTAACTTGGAAAGATTATCAGATATACATAACCCAAAGATTGTATTATACACTTTTTATAATTGTTTTTAAAAGATATCAATTAAATTTAAACTGGTTTTAATATTAAAAATTTGGTTTAGACCATAGAATTAATCCTCTTTTTCAATCAGGCCAATAAAATATTATATCCTAGGTTGAAATTTTACCACATGTACTACAATATATTTTGAACTACTAATTTCTCCAGAGAAAACACAAGAATTATTTTTCTTAAAAATGAATTTCTATACTTTATGCATTTCATTATTACAACCATATTAATTTCTCCCAACTTAATTAAACTTTTAACTTTTAGAAGCCTCAAATTTTAGGTGGCAAGTTAAATACTTAGCATTTCTCAGATTAGTAATATATTTATATTTTTAAGGATATATTTCAAATAAAATACAAGACATATTCAATTGATAGATTCAAATCTATCCTCTAGAATTTTCATACGAGGAAACTCAGATTAATATTTCAGTATTCTGTTATTTCAAAATACCTAGATATTTAATATTTTTTATTTAATTCAGCAAACTCCAAAGTTTTAAGTTACCAGAGACTTTGAAAACTATGTTTAGTCATATATAATTACCACTGAAAAAGATTTACCATATACCTTTCATTTTAGTTATGTATATTTTGCCTTAACAACTTTGAGATTTTAAAGCCAATTATTATTACCCAAGGCATTTTCTTTGGCAAATTCTGTAACAGAGATGACTTACTGACTTTGAGTGGCTTTAATGTTAAAGTATTATTTTATTTTATTTTCCTTTATAAAAACAGGAGTGCCCCTGGGACCTGTGAGGCAACCTTGGAATGAGGCCACCAAAATCGGGTGGGGTGCACCTTGTCTTAAGCTAGCCTTTTTCTCTTCATGGATATAGAAATCCCAGACGCATCCCTAAATTGTGAGAAATGTCTCATCCAAATTTCAAATGACGAACTGGGAAATAAAAACATGGCGAAAACGAGACTTTTAATAACACTCCCGAGAGTGGGCGTCCATTTTACAGGATCACCAAAGACCTAGTAATTAATGGCTGGGGCCTTTTTTAGTTACCTCCCTTTGTCTAGAGCAGTGGTTCTCAACCTGTGGGTCTCGACCCCTTTGGGGGTCAAACGACCCTTTCACAGGGGTCGCCTAAGAAAACACACATATAATTACATATTGTTTTTGTGCTATGCTTTAATTATGTTCAATTTGTAACAATGAAAATACATCCTGCATATCAGATATATACATTACGATTCATAACAGTAGCAAAATTACAGTTATGAAGTAGCAACGAAAATAATTT
Source organism: Myotis lucifugus (assembly GCF_000147115.1). NCBI lineage: Eukaryota > Metazoa > Chordata > Mammalia > Chiroptera > Vespertilionidae > Myotis > Myotis lucifugus. The sequence goes on from NW_005871658.1 coordinate 110,163, forward strand.
TATGGTTGGGGGTCACCACAACATGAGGAACTGTATTAAAGGGTTGTGGCATCAGGAAGGTTGAGAACCACTGGTCTAGAGAATTTTCCTAGAACCTGTGTTATGGGCCACACGTATCGCTCATATTCTCTCTCCCCACCCCCACATCCTGTTTGCTCTGGGGAAATTTAGTAATGGCCTGGCACCTACTGTTTCTTTTCTGTGAAGTTAAAGGCATGCTTAATAGACTAACAATAAACAAATTAAACCAAACAAAAAAGACAGATAAAACAATAATCAATAGACAATCGTGCATAACACAGACAAAACTTAATAAATCAGAGCTCTTTTCATGGATCTTTCCGATGCTTTACATTGCCTGGGACTTACAGCCAGAATTCGGCCTAGACCTCAGCCTGTTGTTCACAGATCTCACCCAATCCTGCTCTCCACAGCACTGACTGGTGTCTAGAGTTGTTTTAGCTAAAACCTGCCCGTCTCGAGGCATCAGGTGGTGATTGTCAGAGCGTCAGAGCCTCTGTGAACCGACTGTTAGCCCCTTGTCTCCAGCTGGGGAGCCTCCCCCACCAGAGGCGGAGGGTCCGGGGCCTTAGGTGTGACAGACTGTTGATCCCCAATACGAAGTGGGCATAATGCAGTCAAACAAGAGCCCGCATAGTTAAAGATGACAAGGGCACTCGTTTTCCTTGAGCCTGATTTAAGAGAGGACCTTTTGACACCTTAATTCCTTTATCCTTGAGCATGCAAGCTAAAAATTTACAATGATGTTTTTGCCTTTTACTCGAATTCTGCCCCATTATAACCTGGCTGAAATCTAAACATTCCTTTTTCACTTCATTTTTTGCTTAGGCGACTCTTCTTCTCCAGATTCCTATTCGGGTGCCAGATGCCGCGTTCAGAACGGCTAGGGTTCAGGATCTGCTCTTTCTTTGTAGTCCTCAGATTTGGACAGTCTTAATTTAAGAAATTTAAAATTGCTTCATTGAGCATTGTTTTAGAGGTCCCTTTCCTGAGATCCTCAATTTCCCACATTTTACACCTAGCTGCTACCAAACCTCGCTCCCTACCCTACTTTTGCTTTCTGCACGTGCCTCACGGGAGCATCCTTGCACCTGACAACTGCAGTTCCCCCAAATTCAGGTCCCTGTTCGGGCGCCATATGTGCCGCGCCAGCACTGCCATGGGTGAACCTGAGCGGGGGGCGGTGAAGGATCAGAAAAGACAAAGAGAATATAGCTGGAGTAGGTGGATCTCTGACACAGAGAGACCCAGCCTGCAAGCCGAAGCTTTATTTTATAGTCAGAGCACACAAAGCAAAACAAGGCAAGTGGTCAACATGTTTACAATGCTCTTGTGAGTTTCACCTTGTTTTAGCAGCACTTGCTGCACCTCCCACAGCCCATTAGCTACCTAGGAGGGCTGTGCCCTCCAAGCTGGGACTTGTTTGTGGTCCTGCCACAGGTCAATCTGAAGCTTGACCCTATAGCCGCTCCCTACACATAGGCAAAATGGGACCCAGCTCCCCCATAAATGGGATGGTTCCATCCACCTTGTCCCCAAAGCTCCACCCCCGTGCTTATCCTTCCTCTCTTGTGTGACTGTGACCGTTTCTTCTAGCTCCGGAGATTTGATGTCACTGGGATTCACAAAAACAGCATCACAGCCCTGGCATGGAGCCCCAATGGGATGAAACTGTTCTCTGGAGACGACAGAGGGAGAATTGTCTATTCCTCTCTGGACCTAGACCAGGTAAAATTATGTTCAGAAGCACCGCTGGCTTGGTGTTTGGGGAAATGATGTTCATCATTGCATTTTTAGTCAGCGTGTGTTCTCCATCATCATCCTGTTATCTCAATTGTTAGTAACATTTTCTTTCAAGGACTTTTCTAATGTTTCATGAGCCTCTCCTTCGTGATGAAAGAGCCATGGCCTTTATTTGTACTGGAACGTCCACTTTTTCATTCTCTTGTCTCTTCTACTAAGAAAAGAAGCCACTGTTGTTCCTAATTCCTTGAGGGTTTGTAGGAACAAGGTGACGCCCTCCCTAATCAGCTGGACAGAGGTCAGCGCTTCCAGTGGCGCACAACTCACCCCTTACCCAGCCCTGCCGCTGTGAGATGATCAGGTCCAGCCCCACCCTCCCGTTTCTTACTTCATTTAATCCTCCACGAGTCCCCTGAGCTGTGTTCTCACCCCAGTCAGTGGAGGAAACCACTCCAAGAGCCACAGTCAGCAGGGCGGGACCACAGGCTAACTCCTGGCGGAGCTCAACTGCAGACTGAGCTCCCGCCGCCAGCCCGCCTTTCCCCCTGCACGTTGGCCTCGTGCCTGCCTGCCCGGCTGGTCTGCCCCCCGAGGTGGCACGGCCCTTCCATTTTCTTATTCGTAGCCTTCACGCCGAGCGTGGGGTAGGAATTCAGCAACTATTAGCTGAGTGGCTCTGTCCCTCGGACCCAAGACTGACTGCTGATAGGTACTCTCCAGCAGTAGCTCAAACTGTCTGGTCTCAGGACCCCTTCACACTCCTAAAGTGGGGACCCGAAGTGCTGTTTTCTGTACGAGTTCTACCTGCTCAGTGCACCCTGTTAGAAATCATACCCGAGAAAGTAAAAAATATTTGTTAAATTTATTTTTAATAATAATAAACCTGTTATATGTTAACATAAATAACATTTTTATGAAAATAACTATTCTCAAAACAAGTAGAAAGAGTGGCATTGCTTTACATGCTTGCGAGTCTCTTTCATACCTGGCTTGGGGAAGACGGCCCGCAGTCTGTCGCAATTACATTGTTTTGCTTGGAAGACATGAGGAAACTCCAGCCTGTGGTTAGAGACGGAGGAGTGTTTTAATAGCCTTTCCAGAGAATTGTGGGTATTCTTCTTTAGTTCTGTCACAAACTGACTAATGGCAGTGTCCTGGGAGGTTAGTTACAGTATGGAACTGAAGCCGTGGGGTGAATTTTTTGTGCTCTGTTACCATAAAATCCACTGGTCCGTCTTGCAGTCAGAATGGCTCTTTGATCCACGTGCGATTTTGTAACGTGCACAGGTCACTTAGAACATATTGAGCCCTTGAGCGAGGCCGATCTTCCAAGTGTTGACACATTTGATTATGTAATACGGAGGAGAGCAGCTTTGTTAGTGTCGCCATTCTGATCAGAAAAGCCTGACACCCTAGTGTGGCCGATCGCAGGCTGCACTGGGAGAACCGCCGCTGTGCGGGAAGCTGTCCGGTGACACTGCTGAGGGTCCCCGTGTGTCCTTTGCTGCCCGCCACTCGCCGGCCCGGCCTGTGGGCAGCGCACAGGACACTACTCATTGGGAAGCAGTGTCCTGAGCAGTCTGATCCTTCTTCCCCGGCTTTATTGAGGTTTCTGATTGTTGTTTTTAAAGACTCTGTGA
>NW_005871658.1:114850-164744 GCF_000147115.1 Myotis lucifugus
CCCTGGACACCTCGGCCTGGCCTCTGAGGAAGTTTGTCCCTCAGCCACTCTGCCAGGGGTGCCAGGGTCTGGGGGGGCAGGGGGGGAAGGAGGAGACGGGGAAGAGGTGAAGGATTCTAGGCTGGGATTGTCCCTCCTTTGACCTGATGCCGGAAAGAAAAAGTGACAAGAAGGATTAGGCCAAGTCCCCCTGCCTGCCTGCCGTGGGAAAAGGCAGCAGCAGCCCGCGGGTGACCAGGCCCCTGGTAGGACTCTGTGCGGGGTGGGGGTGGGGGACTGAGGAGGGGTGGAGGGAGGGACAGTGGGAGAGGGTGGGCGGGAGCTGGACGAGTACCAGGAGAGGACACCCGGGCTGGGAAGGAGGAGAGGGTGGGGGTGGTGAGTGGGCAGCGGGCTGGCTTGGAAGCATGGTGGAACTGACAGGCGCTGGTGAGGGCGGGGAGGCTGGTAGTGCCGGTGCCATCGGGGAGGGCGGCTGAGGTCAGCGGGTGCAGCCAGCATTGATCTCTGTGCCCACACAGGGGGAGCTTATTCTCTGTTCTGCTTGGAGTCCCCCCCCCTTTCTCCCCTGCTGAGCTGCCCTTCCATCAGCAGCTTGGTCTGTTCACAGCAGTGACCTCCTGCCAGCCTCTGGAAACGGCAGATTGACCCATGGGATCACCAAGCAGAATTGATTTGACAGGAAAGGCAGGGGAAGGGGTGGCCGCCCTGGTGGAACTCCTTTGCGTCTTTAGTCCACCCAGGGCCGTGATGAGACGCGTTGCTGGTTAGAGAGGTGTCTGTGGACACCCTCAGTTAGTAACAGTCTTCGTTTGAAAGGGAATTTGACCTGTGGTACCCACCTTGGACCCTGTCCAGAGGGATGTCATTACTGAGGGGCCGAGGGGACCTAGCGAGACACGAAGGGAAGAGAAGCACCCACACACTTTATCTGTGATCCCTGGTGGCCCCTCCGGTGATGGGTGTACTGCGTGCTGTGCGGCGGGGAGACACAGCCCACAGGAGCAACATTCTCTGGGGGCGTGAGCAGAGTGAGGGGCAGCTCCCAGCTGTGAGCGCCTGCCGCTGCTTGCATGGCAGGTGAGCGACTGTGGGGACTCGATCCTCACCTCAGCCTTGGAGATGGGAGTTATTACCCCTTTTTACAGACTAGAAAACCGAGGTCTAAAAGGGCCACACACCACGTAGCTAGGAGGTGTCGATGTAAAGCCAGTACTCTTTTTTAATTAGTTTTTAGTGATTTTCAGAGAGAGAAGAAGGGAGAGGGAGAAGGTAGAGAGAGAGAGAAACATTGATAGGCTGCCCCCTGCACGCCCCAGCTGGGAATCGAGCCTGCAACCCAGGCATGAGCCCTGAGTGGGAATCGAGCCAGTGACTTCTTGGTGTCTGGGTCAACACTCAACCACTGAGCGGCGCCGCTGAGCAAGCCAGTACTCTTTCTACTGTTCAAAACCAGAGAAATATTTTGGAGAGAGAATCAGCAGGACTTAGGGTTGATTTGAACCTCTTAACACATGAGCTGGTGAAGGCTGAGGTTCGCCAACGTGGAGCAGTGAGGACGCAGAGACTGCTGGTGGGAGTGTCGTCGGGATGGTCACTGGGAAAGTTTGAAGTGGTCTCCAGACTTCAGTTTCTCTCACTCAGCAACCCACAGTCCCGCTTCCTCCATCTCCACAAACAGGCACCTGTGTACTGGAGGTCACGTGCAAAAATGCTCCTCGCGCTGCTGTTCAGAACGGAAACAGGGAAATCATTCAAATCCCATCCACATGGGAGTATGTGAGCAAGTGTGGGGTACTGTGTGGCGGTGACGGTGAATGAGCCACAGCTTTATCCGGGAAGGACGGATCTTAGAAATGCTCCTGTGTCATGTTAAAAGCAAGTGTCAGAAGTGTGCAGAGAGCAGCGTACTGTTACACAATGGGAGACACAGTGCTCATTCAGGAATACGTGGGCTTGTGGCTCACCCATCAGTGAAAGCAAGGGCACGGGGAGCACGAACAGCCTAGCGGTCACCCTGGGAGTGGAGCAGCAGGGACTTCTCGGGGCCCGGGAGCATGAGGGAGGGCTCCTGGGTGTATGCATCATAAACAACATACCACATATATGACATGTTCTTTTGTTAGTGTTCGATATTTCATGGTTTCAGAAGGGAGATTTGGTCCCTCTGACAGTTTAGAAAAACTCCCAAAGGACTGCCTGGACCCCAGACATGAAGCTCCTTCCTGGGGAGTGGGCGTGAGGTGGTGATCAGATGGAGCTGTCTCAGCCGGGGCGGCGGGCAGAATGGAGTTGCCAGCTCCTGCTTCAGTTTTCTCTCGAACGGGAGTTGTAATAGTTGCCTCGCAGGGTCGTGGGGATTAAACAAGAGCGTGCAGCTAAAGCAGTGGGTGCAGCGCCGCAGGGAACACAGGAAGCGGTGACCTGGGAACCAGGAGGTGCGCTCATGGGTGCACCCTCCTGGGTGTCGTGAGGAGTGTGAGGAGAGACCTGTCGGCTGGGTGCAGGGCTGGCTGGTTCCGTTAGCAAGAGAAACAGACAGGGGTCCTCAGAAATCTATCTCGTCTGTTAGGCTTAGCAAACATGCCTGTTGGAGTGAGCAGCAGCGGTCGCTTTCAATCAGCCGTGTCTTGTTTCTTTCTTTCTTTAATTCCAGCACTGGGAAATTTGGTGCTTGTTTTATACCAGGACTTTGTAAGCAAAGCGATCTGACCTTGTACGCATCCCGGCCAGGGCTCCGGCTGTGGAGGGCTGACGTCCAGGGGACTGTGCAAGCCACGTTTATCTTAAAAGATGCCTTTGCTGGAGGAGTCAAGCCCTTCGAGTTGTACCCGCGCCTGGACTCCTTCGACCCGGGAAGTGGCAGCTTACCCGAGAGGCACCTGGGGCTGGTTTCCTGCTTCTTCCGGGAAGGCTGGGTATTGAGTTGGAACGAATATAGTGTTTACCTTCTAGACACTGTCAACCAGGTAGGTGGCACGGCTGCACCCCATTCTGGTGTCTCGAGGCTTATCTGGGGCTGCCTCTCAGGTGCTGGAGGGAACGGAATAGGTTCTCATGCTTTACTTGTCCCTCTGGGCCAGTCAAGGAAATCAGGTGAAGGTTTGATTATTTGTGTAGATTTGAAAAAATACTTGGTTTGCTATTCATAGTCCTGCCCCCGGCCAAGAAATGGTGGGGTTTTTTGCACTTAAGCACAAAATTAAACTTGTTCTTTGTAGTCTATTTGGGCCATGTTTCTCCTGACTGCCAGTGGCTGGGTGTGTGAATGAAGGCCAGCGTGGCAGGAACAGTAGCAGAAAATGACTCCCGCAGCCTCCCCAGGGCGGCCTGAGCCGACGGGGCTCTCTCCAGCTTCCTTTCCACCCTGTTCTCGTACCCTTGGTCCCTCTGCCCAAATGGAGACACATCATTTTGCCATTTCTGTTTAAAAATCATGGCGATAATAGATTATTACTATTAGAGTCGGATATAGAAACTTAAAAAAAGTTTCAGTTTCTCTTATTAGCAGAGCTGTGTGAGGTCGCCAGGCAGGTCCTGCAGGGAGGAGGAGCTCCGTGTCATAGGGAGTGGGGAGCAGGTGAGGACAGGGTCCAGAGAGCGGCCAGGAGGTGGGAGCCTGCTCCTCACGCACGTGAATTTACTGGTGAGGAGTAGACTCCAAGTCAGACCCGCTCAGTGTCACCTGACTGGGTTGGACCACCTACCAACTTCCATGAAGTTTCGTAACAAAACACAGTGGGCGTACTTGGGTCCCTACGCTGCTGGTGCGCTCGGGTCTAGTAGAGCAGTCTTGCCTGGTGTGATTTTGTTTTTGTTTCTGGACAGGCCACGATTGCTGGTTTGGAAGGATCGGGTGATATCGTGTCTGTTTCCTGCACAGAAAATGAAATATTTCTCTTAAAGGGAGATAGGAACATCATAAGGATTTCTAGCAGGCCGGAGGGACTAGCGTCCGTAGGTTTGTATTGGAAATGCAGGTACTGTGTGTGTGCAGTGGCAGTTTTTATTTATGACACTGACCATTTTGCTAAATGATTGTGGCTTTATCTGAACAACGAAGGCATCTGGCAGGCTTCTTATGATTCTTAAAATACTCAGTACACCACTGTCCTTGAAGCCTACCTACTTTACGGCCTGCATCGGACAGGTCTCCGCGTGGTAGAGTTGCCTCCATGGGTCTGGAAGGTGAGAGGTCAGTGAGGGGGAGCGAGAACTCAGTGCCCACTCGACCGACCGACCGCTGATACTCTAGGCAGCATGTGGGACTAATGCTGCAAAAGACCTAGATTTGCATAAGATTTTACAACATTTAGCCCGTCGTCTGGAACATACTTCACCTACCACAGCTCGCCCTGTAGAACTGAGTGTTATCCTGTGCCTTTGACTTTTGTTTGGTAATTCACACGAGCCCAGATTCTCACGAGCAAAGGACCTTACTGTGGCTTCTCGGGCACACGTCGCAGCACTAATGCTCGGGTGCTTAGTGAACTGGCTCCTGGTGGGAACCAGAGCGGCTAAGTGCTCAACATTCCCGATCTTACAAACCCTCAGAACAGCCGCATGGGAGGTGCCGAGTCTCAACAAGGTGCCCGAGGGGCCCAAAGACGCCACCTCTGCGCTGCGTGAGCCGAACACAGCACTTCCTGTCCCAGAGCCCCTGCATTTGTGGGGCCTCTGAGGTCACAGAGCAGTGTCACAGGGGTTCTGTGGTCTTTTACAACAAGCCTGAAGGAAGTGCAAGACCCCTGTCCCTCCACCCACCGCCTTCCTCATCCTACCCTCCCACCCCAGGGGTTGGAGTAACCGTGTCCCTCCCTTGCTCTGTATCCGCACTGTCCGGCAGGTGGCCCCTGTCCACACCTGGCTGCTGAGGACTTGAGTGGCAAGTGCAACTGAGGAGCTGCCTTTTCAGTGTTTCATTTTAATTCGTCTGAACGTAAACAGCTCCATGGGTAGTGGCCTCTGTGCCGGACAGCGCAGCGCCAGACCGAGAGCTGCCGTCCATTCGCTGTGTGACCTGGCACAGGCACCGCCCCACCCTGGGTTTCACGCAGCAGAGCCTGCTCTGCAGTCCCGTGAGCCCCAGGAGCCACTCTCTGCCCGACAACCCTGGGAAAGGAGGGCCGTCTGCCGGTGATGGCCGGTCTCAGCACCTGGAATGGTGTCTGGCACGCAGTAGATCAAAGTGGCCCCCAGTCCTGTGCTGAGGGATGTGACTGGAGCCGCTCGGGCCCTGGTGACCTGCTGGTGTCGAGTGAGAGAAGGGCGGGCCCATGGAGGGGGACACTTGCCTGTTCTCTGTGCTGGGCCAGAGCCCGGGCGCTTTCCCGGCCGCTCCTCTCCCTGCCTCTGCCTGGAGCGGGCGCTGCCTGGTCTAATGAACATGGTCTTGAATGCGCTCTGGTGGACACCTGCCTTTCCTCCCTGATGTGGAGAAGTGTCACGACAGGCATGCAGATGTTTTCAAAGCCCTTGGGTACATTAACGGATATTCAGGGCCCGGGGTGGGCACAGACAGCACAGGCCCTTTTCAGACAGGCCTCTCCTCTAAATTATTCCTGAGTCAATGAGAGGCGCTGTACTCCGTGGTGTTCCCTTCCTGTGGAGTTATTGACAAGACAGCTGTGGAGACTGTTTGATAGATGAGCTGCCTGGAGAACAAAAACCGTTGATGGAATATTTTGTGCGATTCTTTGAGTTTTGTGAGTTCTCTGCATTCAGAGGCTGGTGTGTGCGATAAGTTAACATATCACGTCGACTCTTGGATACGCGGTGGTAAAACGGAACTCTTCTTTCTCAGGACGAGACAGCCTGGAGACGCCAGGATGCACAGAGCAAGTCCCCGCGCAGCACACAGAGAGGCCGCCAGGGGCCACAGTCTCGGAGCCGAGGCTCAGAGGCGCTTCCGTGGCCAGCTCCGTGGCCAGCGAGCCGAGGAGCAGGAGCAGCTCGCTCAACTCCACCGACAGCGGCTCCGGGCCCCAGGCAGCCCTGGAGCTGGGCAGGGCCAGCCAGCCCGCCTCGCAGAGGTTCAGTGTCATTAGCTCGGAAGACTTCGACCAGGAGCTCATTGTGAAGCCTCTCAAAGTGAAGAAGAAGAGGAGGAAGAAGAAGGCAGGTACGTCTGCTCCCGGGGGCCTTGGGAGTGCTGCGTGCCGGGGGCCTTGGGAGTGCTGCGTGCTGAGTGGGCACTCGCCCTTCATAGGACAGTCAGCAGAGAGGGTCCTCAAAACAGAGCGTTCCTCCTGCAGAGGAGGCGCGCTGCCAAGTTCTGCCCTTGACCCGCGGGAAGCATCGCCATGAGGGTTAAATAGGAGCGCCCACCTGTGTGCGGGGCGCCCTGCCTCCCGGCGGGGTTCTGTGCTCCTTGGTCTTGAAATAAAAGTCTGGCTTACTCATGTCTACCGCTTACTAGACAGAGACGTTGGGAACCTCACTGGAGGGCATGAGACAAGAGTGACCCCGTGTCCAGGTGGATCATTCATGTTGACCGCCGGGTGTGTTTGCTACCAGACACGGGGTTTACATGGAATATCTTCAACTTCAGACTCCTCTTAGCTAAAGACATTGCAGTATTGAAGGGAATTTTACCAGATTCCTCTGCACTTTCATAACTTCTAGAAGTTGGTCTGTGGTTCATTTGTTCTTTTATTTTTCTGAGTTACATGTCTTTTTTTAAAAAATATATTTTTATTGATTTTTTACAGAGAGTAAGGAGAGGGATAGAGAGTTAGAAACATCGATCAGCTGCCTCCTGCACACTCCCTACTGGGTATGTGCCTGCAAGCAAGGTACATGCCCTTGACCAGACTCGAACCTGGGACCCTTCAGTCCGCAGGCTGACGCTCTATCCACAGAGCCAAACCAGTTAGGGCGAGTTACATGTCTTGAGGGAAGCCTCAGAGCCCATGGCATGTGGGATGTTTGCATCCATTTAAAATATTCCTGCGTTGGTGTCACTTGTACTTATGAGGTTTGTTCTTTGCCAGTTTAAAATGTATTTTTTCATTTGTTTGAGACATTTTTTTCTTTACTTAAAATGTATTTTTCTTGAGCCAGAACTCTTTTAGAGAGAAAGAGGAAGAGAGAGAAGTATTGGCTACTTATATCTGCATTTATGGATCGCTGCTTCTGTGGGCCCTGACGGGTCAAACCCACAGCCTTGGCGTATTGGGGACGATGCTCTAACCAACTGAGCAACCAACCTGGCCAGGGTCTTAAAATTGTGGTTTTTGATTCGTGTCTTTATGAAGGACCATACCTCATTTTAAACATTCTTATTTTAAATTAGAAGGCGGAGGCAAGAGCGCCTGGCACAGTTCCCTTGAATCGACTCCCTGCTGTGAGTTTCCTGATGACAGTCCCCAGTCCCTGAACACAGACCTGCTGTCCACGACCTCAAGTTTGGGCAGCATCGTGGATCGGGTGAGCACAGAATCTCCCGACTGGGAGAGCAGCCTCAGTGGCGAGGTGAATGGTGTCCTGCAGGAGAACCATGACCCGGGAGCATTCAGTGTCCTGGAGGTGCCTGAGCTCGCCCCTGACTTACTCAGCGAAGATGACAGAGTGGAGGTCCCGCGATGGAGCCCGGCAGGCGAGATGGAGCTGCGTGGTGGGGGGTTGCGCCTACCCCTGCACCCGAGGGGAGATGTGGAAGGTGGCGAGGTCACAGAGCTCGAGGGGGAGCCTCGTCCTGCGGACAGTGGACCCAGTAGCAGACAGTCACCTTGCCAAGACCAGGACAGCCCTGCTGAGGCCCAGGAGGAGGGGGGCTGGGAGCCTGAGGATCCCCAGTGCACGGTGTCTGAAGCCTCTCTCCTGGACTTGCCCCCCGTGCCTTCCAGCCCTAGCTGGGCCCCCAGTGCTGAGGGCAAGCTGCTGGAGACCAGAGTGAACAAAGGCAGCGCCAAGGAGACCGGCGGAGAGCAGGGCCTGCTGATGCACGTGGCGGCTCCTGGCCACCTCGGTTCCGATCCCTGGCATGCTGTCACTGATGATGGCATGGGCCAGAGAGCAGTGGTTGCTTCCGAATGTGACCTGGGGAGTGTGGGCGGATGGCTGACTCCTCCCGTCTGTGCCTCGGCGGCCAGCGCCCAGGACCCTCGCCCTGAGCATTCCTCACGGGATCAGGTGCTGACGTCCAGCGACGAGGAGGACATCTATGCCCAAGGGCTGCCCTCTTCATCCTCGGAGACGAGTGTGGCGGAGCTCGGAGGCAGCCGCTCCCTGCAGGACCTGAACCAGCCGGCCGACGACGACGCTGGGCTGCTGAAGTCCGATCAGGTATGTGGGCTTCAGCTTCAGGGACGTCATCAGCGACCTGTGTTCCTTTTTATGGAAAGAAGTTCTCTTTCTACTGCAAAACCCGCGGGGCAAGTGTTTGAAGTCTGGGTGGGGGCATTTCCGGTGCAGGGCCGCGGATGGCCCGTGGATGGCCTGTGTCCCTGCTCCGTAACCCGCGTCTCTGCAGTAGCAGCGTCCTGCCAGCACAGGCACTAGTTTCGGTCGCCTCGGGGAGGCCTGACTCGGCCGGGCCATTCCAGACACCGGTGGGCAGGGGACCAGCACTGGCGGTGGAGAGGGCTCTGAGCAGGTGGGAGGCAGGGACTGTCCTCGGCGCCGCCTCAGGCTGCCCACGGCACCAGCTGCAGGATCCCGGCCCTGGCCTGGTGCTGGCTCCTCAGCCTGCAGCACTGGCCAAGGCGCCCGCAGGCTGGGTCCAGTGCCTCGGGCCTCCGAGCCCGCACAGCAGGAGACGATTAGAACCATCCTTGGTCATTGATTTAAAAAGTGCTTTTTAATTAGTGTTCACTTCCCTGTGAGAGGTATTTGGTTTCAGAACGATCCGTGTGTGGTAACCTTTCCTACCGAGGGGGGTGAGTGCGGCTGTGAGTGTGAGCTTCAGCCACCTGTGCTTCCCGGCACGTCCCGCCAGGTTCTCGGCGCTGGTAACGGTGCCGTTTGGGCAGGCACCGTGCCAGGCATCACAAGTTAACTCGTTACTTCTCTAAAAACAGAACAAGCCAGGAGGTAGGCACTGTGGTCCCACTTCACAGAGAAAGAACCTGAGCCTTGGGACAGTTGAGTGGCTTACACGTAGCCAATGAAGGGCCAGGCTGGTCCCAGACCCCTCTCGACCGGCTGTCTCGAAAGTGGGACGCACAGCTCCCTGGTTCTGGGACGAAGTGCCGAGGGCCTGGCCTCCGTCAGTCTCTGGCGTGTCTGTCTGTTCCGAGTGCCTCGGCTGCCGGCTGTTTGGAGCCGGGGATGCCGCAGTGCACGTGACAGCAAACAGCATCGCCAGGCGGACGCGGTGTGGGGCAGGCTCTGGGGATTCTAGGCCAGAGCTTAGAACAGCCCTTCCCCAGAGGAAAGGGCGCCTGGCACTTGGAGGACCTTTCTCCTGCCTTCATGCCCCTGAGGAAGACCTTAGTCCTCAAAATTCACCCCACAGAGCATCCCGGCCAGATTTCTACGAGCCACACCCTGTGCCTTGTGCGCGAGGATTGGGACAGTGACTGAAAATGTGGGCTAGAAGGGGTCAATGGGGGAAATGGATATCTGTCATATTTTCAACAATAAGTATTTTTAAAATTGATGAAAACACACACAACCAAGATAGTGGCAGAGCTGTTTCTGCTAATGTCGGTGGTGAGGTGCTGCACAGACAGGTGTCTGTGACAGAGCCAGGTCTGTCCATGAAGCGTGACGTTAGGAAGCGTAGCACACAGGGCTGCCCAGGGGTGACAGTGCGGCAAGCACAGCGCGTCCTCCCCACAGAACTCACCTCTCTCCTCAGTTTGCAGAAAGCTGGATGGGCTACTCTGGCCCCGGCCACGGCATACTCAGCCTGGGGGTCTCCGAGAAGCACGTCTGGTGCCTGGACTACAGAGGCGGCCTGTTCTGCAGTGCCTTGCGGGGCGCCGGGCTGCGCTGGCAGAAGTTTGAAGATGCCGTCCAGCAGGTGGCAGTCTCGCCCTCAGGTTCGCTTGCTCTGCTTCCCGCCCAGGGTCACCACCCCCGCTGGAGGTCCCTGCAGGCCATTCCACAGACAGCTTCTCTCCGCCTCCCCCACCCCTCCCCACAGGAGGAGGGCTTTTCTCCAGACAGATTGCTTCGTTTGGTATCAGTTAAATAGTGTAAAGGGATGTTCAGTCTGAGTTTTTGTTTTTTTATTAATTGCAGTGGTAACACGTGAACATTTTTTGTAGGCTATACGAATAACTTGAATTTTGAGGATATGGAGGGAGATGTTAACATGCTCCTTATAAAAATAAAATGCATTTCTGTTTCTTAGTGTTGCTTTAACGCAGCTGAACTAAGGAAGATGGGCCGATGCATATGTTGGATATGTTCAGGCTATTTGGTTTTCTTTTTAGAAATCATTTTTAAATGAGCCATATACATATATATATATATATATATATATATATATATATACACATATTATATATATATAACATATATATATATTATATATGTATACACACACATATATTATTCATTCTCTGGGTGACTAATCAGGAGCCTGACTGTAGAAAGAAAAAGCACCCATTGTCTGATGCCACGATCGTCACTTTGACCGAACGGGCGCCGGCATCCCTGAATGAGGAGCCGCTGGGCTGCAGTGCCTGCTCGCCGTTTGGTCGTGGTTTTCCCACCTCGCCTGTTGGGGGGCGGGCAGGCAGAACAGAGGTGTTTCTGTGTATCTGCCCGCGGTACCTGGTTTGTCGCTAGGGTGCTGGTAGGAAGTCCTACTAAAGTGCGTCTGACCTTGGACTGTCCTCTGTGCCTTCGCAGTGGATTCCCTTAGCTCCCCCTGGGCTTTGTCACTGTTTAAAATACTAGCTTGTCGGGGTGGCTTGTTTTACCTCTTTGCTTGTTTGGAAAGTGTTTTTCCTTAGAGACTGACTGAGACAACCCCCTCCACCAGCGGGCATGATGACTGTGTTTCAGTTCTTTCTGTCCTTTCCTTTGGGCTCAGCTCCTCAGCCATTTAGACACGTTGTTCTTCCCTGACCCTGTTCATTGCCTTGTGTTTCCAACCCTCCTGTCCCTCGTTCTCTAGGGAGAGCTCTGCCTCCAGAAGGCGGGTGTTCTGTGTCAGCACCTGAGCCCTGAGCCATGGCACTTAGGGGAGCTTTGCTGGGGCACCTGTCCTGCTTCCTCTCCTCGGGCCCACCCTCTAGTCCAGCTGCTGTGCTTTCCGTCATTCCTGGGCAGTGGCTTCTCACACTTGGGTGCCCAGCCTGTGCCACACCCCGTCTACGAGGCCCCCCATCTTCCCTTCCTCCGTCCCTTCCCTTCTTCGTGTCCATCAGAACCTCTTGAGTGAAGAAAGCACAGCCCAGGTCAGATGCTTCCTTCCTGCATCTTGTCCATGGAGCTGGTCCGGAAGTGACTCCCCTCTGACACCTGCAGGACTCCGCCTGCCGCCGGGCACCACTGCAGTCTCACCTCGGCCACCTGGGGATGAAGGCCCCGCCCTGTTTAGTGTGATGAGTGCCTGTGAGGTGCCAGCCCCGTGCTGTGTTGGTGATGCGGTCTCGCCATTTCACAGATGAGATCAGATGGGCGACACTACGTGACACGACACCCGAAGCCACACGGCTGGCAGGTGGTGGCCACAGATCAACCTGGGCACTGCGGGCTCTTCCCAGGGAAGCTGCAGCCAGGGCGGCGTTGAGAACCCCCTCCCCAGCGCCCAGGGGGTGCTCTCACATGATCTGACGGGCGCTTTATCTGCACAGGAGCCCTCCTCTGGAAGATTGAGCAGAAGTCTAACCGGGCTTTTGCTTGTGGCAAAGTGACCATCAAGGGCAAACGGCACTGGTACGAGGCGCTGCCCCAGGCCGTGTTTGTGGCACTGAGTGAGGACGCTGCCTGGGTCATCAGGACCAACGGAGACCTGTACCTGCAGACAGGTAACGGCGCGCCCGGTGGGATGGCTGCTGTCTGCGCCCTGCTTTGTGGGAACGATCAGATGACCAAGAGGCTGAAAAGCCATTTAAATTAACACCTTCTAAAAAGAGAGTGCTTGCCGTTAGATATACTCGCTATTTCCTGCTACTGATTCAAATTCAACCAGGACAAATGTGGGCAAGAACGAACGGGATTACTTAGTGAGGAGCAGAAACAGAACCTGTTCTCCTTCCTCGTGCCACTGCGTGTCACTTACCCCACAGGTCGGGTCTGAGAGAAGGGCCTGGGCTTCTCAGTCAGGCCGCAGCCCGCTTCCCTGCACGCACTCACATGTAGGTCAGGAAAAACGAGGAGTCCTCGGCTCCAAATAGCAGTTCAAGGAAACTGCCCTGAGGGGACCTTCGCTGCTGGAGGAGATGCAGGGGGACTTATTAAAAGGGGTCTAATGAGAGTCCACGTCCGTGTGCTGTCAGCAGAGTGGGGTGTAGGTTCCCAGAGCAGTGATTCACGGGACTGGGGAGGATCGGGGCAGGAATTCTCCTTATTATTGTTAATCCTCACCCAAGGATATTTTTCCATTGATTTTTAGAGAGAGTGGGAGAGAGGGAAAGAAAGAGAAACATCGATGTGAGAGAGACGCATCGATTGGTTGCTTCCTGCATGGGTCCCGGCCTTGGGCCCAGGTATCTGCAACCCAGGTATGTGCCCTTGACTGGAAATTGAACCCGGGGCCCTTCAGTCTGCAGGCTGGTGCTCTAACCACTGAGCAACCGGCCAGAGCCAGGAGCTCTTTTCTGGTTGTCAAGAGACCATATTGGATCTGTAAAAATCAGTCTTCTGCTGGTGCCAAATGTTGTGATCAGTCTTACGAACTATCAGGGCTGATTCCTGGAGATTGAGAGCCCAGCTGTGGGAGAGCCAGCGGATCCCAGAAGCCTGCTGGAGCCCTGGGGGCAGCTCCTGGGTCATGGGCCAGCCCTGGCCCCTGGCCTACTTCTGTGTCTGCCTTCCAGGGGAAGGAGCTCTGGGGATTTGAGTTTTGTTCTTGGTGGGGAAACGGGTGCTCCTTCCTGGGGGTGAGGAGCGGGTGTCCTCATAACCAGCAGTGCCTTAGGAGTCTCCAGGGCAGTGGTTTCAGACAAGCCCTGTACCCCCTAGGCCAGTGGTCGGCAAACTGTGGCTCACGAGCCACATGTGGCTCTTTGGCCCCTTGAGCGTGGCTCTTCCACAAAATACCGACTTCTGCGCATGGGCCACGATGTTTCAATCGCACTGTACATGCGTGCCCGCACGTGGTATTTTTTTTTAATATATTTTATTGATTTTTTACAGAGAGGAAGGGAGAGGGATAGAGAGTTAGAAACATCGATCAGCTGCTTCCTGCACACCCCTCACTGGTGATGTGCCCGCAACCAAGGTGCATGCCCTTGACTGGAATAGAACCTGGGACCCTTCAGTCCACAGGCCGGTGCTCTATCCCAGGGGTCCTCAAACTACGGCCCGCGGGCCACACGCAAATACAAATATTGTATCTGTTCCCATTTTGTTTTTTTACTTCAAAATAAGATATGTGCAGTGTGCATAGGAATTTGTTCATTGTTTTTTTTTAAACTATAGTTCGGCCCTCCAACGGTCTGAGGGACAGTGAACTGGCCCCCTGTTTAAAAAGTTTGAGGACCCCTGCTCTATCCACTGAGCCAAACCGGTCAGGGCCCGCACGTGGTATTTTGTGGAAGAGCCACACTCAAGGGGCCAAACAGCCGCATGTGGCTCGCGAGCTGCAGTTTGCCGACCACAGCCCTAGACCTACTGGGTTACAGTCTCAGGGAGGCCCGAGGATTTGTCGGGTAAGAAGTCCTGCAGGTGATTCCCACCTCGTTTGTGGGAGGAAGTACACCCCAAGGCCTGCGATTGCGCAAGATGTGTGTGTGACCAGTGGAGCACATTGAAGACCACGGAATAGGGATGCAGGTCCTGGCAGCTCTCCCGGAGGGCCTGCTGCTCGCTGGGCAGAGGTGCCAGGAGGCAGGATGAGAGCCCTGTGGGGAGTCAGGTGCTGCCCCAGCAACGGGCCATGCTGTTCCCCTAGGAAACACAGGGTCTTCATTTTAACATGGGGGCCCCTTCCACACACACACACCAGGTAAAAGCAGGGCGGGGGGCCCTTGGTTGGAGCTGCTCTGAGAGGGTGGCTGGAGGCCTCAGATGCTGCCGACCCCTCTGCTCACCCTGAGGCTCCAAGGGGCACAGCTGTCCACAGGGAAGGGCATCTCTGAGAGCTGGCTGCTCGGCCTGGGCCCCGTTCTTTGCGGTCTGGCTGCTCTCGGCCTGGGCGCCGTTCTTTGGGGTCTGGCTGCTCTCGGTCTGGGCGCCGTTCTTTGGGGTCTGGCTGCTCTCGGTCTGGGTGTTACCCGTCCAAAGGCCATGTGCCTGATGCTTCAAAAGGCCAAACTCACAATGTCAGCATTTGGGGGAAGGACAAAAGGCCAAACTCACAATGTCAGCATTTGGGGGAAGGAAAGGTTTATTTATGGAGAAGTCCCTGGCCTAGAAGAGGGGAGGCTCAGGCTGCTTTTATGTCTGGGGAAGGGGGAGTGGGAGGGGCAAGAGGTGATGGGCGACTGAAGACATCTAGGCGCCAGCAGGGGTCCAAGGAAGATTGTGCTAAATGATGTGAGTCTGGTCATGCGGTTCCTGCAAATCTCTGATAAATAGTCATTAATTCTGTGCATACTTACCTCCTCGGGAGAGGCACTTTCTGGTAAGGAGAATTCCTCTAACGATTAGCATGTCTGTATGCAAGAAGCTCTTATCCTAGAGGCCGGGAACAAAGCAGGCGACAAGATGGAGCCAGAGGCTAGCACAGCCGTGGGCAAACTACGGCCCTAGGGCCGGATCCTGCCCGTTTGAAATGAATAAAACTAAAAAAAAAAAAAAAGACTGTACCCTTTTATGTAATGATGTTTACTTTGAATTTACATTAGTTGACACAAACACTCCATCCATGCTTTTGTTCCGGCCCTCCGGTTCAGTTTAAGAACCCATTGTGGCCCTCGAGTCAAAAAGTTTGCCCACCCCTGGGCTAACATCTCGCTCTGGCACGGGCTCCGCGTCTCTCAGGACACCTTACGTACCACTCGGTTGTTACTCCTGGGTTTTCCAAGGGCGTCTGAAATGCTGCACCTGATGTTACCCTTCAGCACCACTTCACCGTTGTGTGTTGACAACACCTATTTTCCCTTTTTTATTGAACTTACTGGGGTGACACTGGTTAATAAAATTATATAGGTTTTGGGTACTATTCTATAACACATCATCTGTATATTATATTGTGTGTTCACCATCCAAAATCAAGTCTCCTTCCATCACCATTTATCCCCCATTTACCCTCTTCTACCTCCCCCACCTCCCTCCCCTTGGGTAATTGACTAGACCTTTTATTTTATTTATTTATTTATTTTTCATCCTCACCTGAGATTGTTTTTGTTGATTTGAGAAAGAGAAAGAGAGAGAAACTTCAATGTGAGAGAGAAACCGACCGGTTGCCTCTCGTACATACCCCCAACCAGGGATTAAACCTGCATCCTCTCCGTGTGTGGGATGATGCTCCAACCAATTGAGCCACCCAGCCAGGGGCTGACTAGATCTTTTAAAAAGCACTTATCACAAAGGAATATAGCAAAATACCAAAAAGAAAAGTAAGTAAACGTAACAGTGAGGTGTGACAGCCCGATTGTGTGTGTTTGGGGCTTGCTGTCCATCTCTCCGGCAGGTCTCAGCGTGGATCGCCCCTGTGCCAGAGCCATAAAGGTCGACTGCCCGTACCCACTGTCCCAGGTGACAGCCCGGAACAGCGTGGTGTGGGCGCTGACGGAGCAGAGAGCCCTCCTGTACCGGGAGGGCGTGAGCAGCTTCTGTCCTGAAGGGGAGCAGTGGAAGTGTGACATCGTCAGGTACCGGGCCTGTTTGTCCCTCCTCTGGTCCTTGTCAGCAGGACGCCCCTCAGGCGTCCGGGGGAGCCTTCCTGGGAAGAGCTGGTTCCCTGGGGGTTTCCATGGTAATGGTGTTCTCTGCAGTTGTCAGAACTGGTTTGAGCAGCCTGACCTTGGAGACAAATTCTGTCTACCTCTGACGCACTGCATGTTGGGTCAGAGCGCAGCTTTGTCAATGCTGCTGCCTCCTGTGCAACCCCGAGCCTCACACGCCACCCGTTTCTCAGGACTGTCTGTTCAGAACTGCCCAGTGTTGAGGCGTTTCTCTTTAGAATCTCGGATGCTGTAGAGCCAAATAGTTTTCTTTATTATCCTCCTAGTCAATTGAAATTGACCTCTGAACTGTAATTTATTTGGTTACATTATGCCTTACAAAATTTTAATTACTATCCAATCATTTTGCTAGTAAGAAATTATTAATAGCCCTTAGAAAATTAGATTAGGATATTGGTTTGCATTTAGCAACCCAGGAAAGTTGAGCAAGTCCCCATTGTAAGCCAGAGCTGCTGGGCTGCGTGTGCGAAGACCACTGAGCCTGCCCTGCCTCACGGAGCTCCCAGTAGGAGTGTGAACTGACCCCTCGGTTAGTGCAGATGTTCCTGAACCGGGGAGCGGAGCAAGCACCAGGCGCCCGGCTCCACCTGCGGAGGCCGAGGGCACCGCGCAGAGTGGAGCCCAGCTGAGCCTGGAGGCTGGTGTGATGGCACCAGAGGCCCAGAGAGAGCGGCGTTTGCCCAGCTGCAGCTCCCAGGCACAGCCCGGCACAGCCTGGCACAGCGAAGGGGGGACCGGGAGGTGGAGGCGCCTGGGGGCCTGGATTCCTGCTGGGCCTCTGCTCACTTTTTTCTTAGGCTATTTTCTTCCAAGAGCTTTCCTGTCATTCTGGGTCTGAGTATGTCTTTCAGAAGCTACGACGCGTTTGAACAATTGATGTTGCACAGTAACTTAACTCAAAATGCGGCTTTCTTCCTGGGATCTTGTGGGTGGGGTGTCTTCTCCCAGGCCAACCCCCAGGGTGCCCTCTGCTGGCAGTCCTAGACCCGCTGGGGCTTCGCCTGGATGCTGACTCCCATGTCCTCCTCCATTTCAGCGAAAGGCAGGCCTTGGAACCTGTCTGTGTGGCGCTCGGGGACCAGCAGACCCTGTGGGCGCTGGACATCCACGGAACCCTGTGGTTCAGAACCGGCATTGTTCCCAAGAAGCCCCAAGGGGAGGACGACCACTGGTGGCAAGTGGGTGTTCCGGTCGGCCCGGGTCTCCCTGGGGTGGGGCTGCTGCCCCCTTGCAGCCCCTCCCTTTTCCCTAAAGAGATTGGGGGGCGGGGGGGGGGGTGAGTAACAGTGCTCAGTTTTACTGAGTCCGACTGCTGGGTCCCAGCACATTGGAGACACCTAGACTTCCCACCTGAGGAGGTGCTTCTCGGAGCTCTGCTGAGCGCAGGCTGTTTCTGTGGGTGTTTAGAAATCTATAAGTGAAATAAACCCTTGACGTCCATTCGAAGACTGGGTAATAACGATGTTTAATTCTGACAGACGCGCTAAGAAAAGAGAGTAGACAATAGGGTTGGGAAACCCAACCCACAATTACAGTCCCTCTCTCTCCGCTTGTTCGGAAATCCTCTGAGTGGGAGGCATTTCAACAGGGGAACCCTCCGCTGGCTCCCGAAAGGGAAGGTGTCATCAGCCCCCTTTCTGACTTGGTGCCAGCCAGGCGGCTGGGATGTTCTCAAAGGGGTGTCTACTCCCCCTGTGGGGCCGGTCTCCCTGGGGGCGGGTGAGGCTGTGCTGCCCCCGCAGCTGTGAACACGCAGCATCGCTTCAGCGTGGTGTCCACGGCCTCAGGTCTCACTGTCGCCTCAGACCTGCCTTGCTGCTCTTGGTCCCTGAGGTGAGAATGCGGGGAAGTCGGTGTGTTTGCTCTTTGATGAGTGTGCGTATGTGTACAGACGTCTCTAATCTACATGCCAGGTGCCACTCGAAGAGTTACACAAGGACCTTAAAATACCTTCTCTCTACTCGTCACCATGTTACATGGTGTTACACGCACACGCACACACACACGCTCACCTGTACGTGCGTACTAAATTCTGTTTTTAAGTAGCCAAGAGGAAAGCAGATACGTTTTATCATAATGTTCAGATCATTATCTTTAGAGAAATTTAATCGGCAGAATCACCTTTGAGGTATTTGAAAGCAGTTAGTGTAGTTACTGAAGACTGACTCTTTGTAGCAGGAGAGCAGCACTGTTTGGCTGCTAAACTTTAGTTACATTTGCATCCTGCTCATCCGCAGGTCCTGGGTGCTGGGACTGCGTCTGTCCCAGACCTGGTGTGGCCTTGGCGAGGTACACACACCAGTGGTCGCAGCGCCAGCGTGTGCGGGCCCAGCATTCTGAGGGCTCCGGGGTGAGAACGGGGCCTCGGGGGCCGATGGTGAAGCCTCCACTTCTGCTTCAGTTAGGGCAGCAGCTCACACTGACTTGAAATGTGACTTGAAATGAATAAAACTGACAAGGGCAGCGTTTGCACCCAGTACTGACTTTTACAGGAATTTCCTTTTCGTTCCTGTGTTTTGTAAATGGAGGTCCCTTTCACTCAACACTTCATTGTATGAGACTTGGGCCCGTCACCTGCACGAGACTCTCCTAGGAGTAGGGCAGCGAGTCCCCTGTGGTCAAGCCCAGCAGGGCAGATACGTGCGTGAAAGCCTTTTAGAAAGAGCAGGAGGGGTCTCCTCAGGAGGCGCCTGGAAAAGCACCTTTCAGGTCACGTGAGAGAAGCAAGGGCCTGGCATCTGAGCCAGGTGCTGCCTTCAGTCCAAGACGGGAGCTTTAGGCTGTTGGCCTGGCATAAGGACTAACAGGCCTGGTTTAGATAATAAATTATTACTTATAATACCTTCTTAAGTCTTCTTATTGTATAGTCTAAGTATTGTACATGGGTGCCCCTGAGAAATACCTAAATTTAAAAACAAAACAATTCTCTCTCACTAACTAGAACAAAAGACGTGGAGGTGTAAGGGGGTGATGTTCAGTCACAGGCTTGTAACAGATCCACGTGATAGAAAAGTGTATGAAAGGTGACATTTTCCGCCTCTAAATCCAACCCCCCGGGGTCATGACAACAGTTCGGTGGTGTCCTGCTAGACCTTTCTCAGTCCTCGATAACACGCATGTGCACGCGGCAGGAAGATGGCCCTGACAGCGTGTCTGCCCGTCCCTGCAGGTGAGCATCACAGACTACGTGGTGTTCGACCAGTGCAGCCTATTCCAGACCATCATGCACGCCACACACTCGGTGGCTACGGCGGCCCAAGTGCCCGTGGAAAAGGTGGCAGACAAGCTGCGCACGGCGTTTTGGTCTCAGCAGCTTCAGTGCCAGCCCAGCCTCCTGGGGGTCAACAACAGCGGCGTCTGGATCTCCTCGGGCAAGAATGACCTCCACGTCGCCAAGGGGAGTCTCATCGGTGGGTGCATTGCTTAGACTTCACGCCGCTTGAGAGGCAGCTTCCGTCAGAGGAAGGGGCCAGCATGTCAAGGAAAGCGTCAGGCGCTCAGCCTGCGAAGGTGACAGAGGCCAGTGTAGGGGTGATTGGGACGGAGGCATTCTTGGTGCTTGTCCGTTTCCCTTCTTCATCTGTCCTTGCTGCCACTTGGATCCCAGTGTCTGGTGGTGTGCGATCAGTCTCCACTGGGAACCTATTATGATAGAAAGCAAATGGAGCTCAGTTTTACATTAATAATTTTTTATTTAAATGAAAAATCCCACCCAAGCCTGAAGAGCCTAGGAAGAGAGAATAGTCCGTTTCCTGGAGGAACATTATCATGCTGTTGAAAATGCCAGGCTCTAGCCAGATGTGTAATGCGGTGCAAGTCCACACGCACCCATCCTTCCTGTAAATGCACCCCTGCTTTGTGGGTTTTCACCAACTCCTCGTCCCTGGGCAAGACTGGCTCTGCTTGCCGGTGTCCACAGAGGATCGGGCCGGCTCTCGAGTGCTGGCTCAGCCCTCCATGTAAGGACAGGCTGGAACCAGCAGTGAGCTGTGGTCTAGAACCCACGGTCTGGGGTGTGGTTAGTTCCTTCTTTCTCTAACACCTGCTTCTGTTTCTTCTTCCCAGGCACTCACTGGAACAACGTTGTTCCCCGTGGGACAGCTTCTGCTACCAAATGGGCCTTTGTGTTGGCCTCCCCTGCTCCCACGAAGGAAGGTTGGTGGAGAGCAGTGCAGGCGTGGCTGTGGCAGTGAAAGCCATAGTCTGCCTGTGCTTGTTGGGGTGGGGGCGTGGCTGAGTGAACCAGAGACAAGGTGGGTCGTGTCACAGGCCAGTAGCCCTTGTGGGCTGAGCCGAGGGCCCCTGGGGCTGGGCCCACTTGACCAGGAGAGCAGGATCCAGAGCAGTGAAGCTGAGTGAGTCATGACAGCACGTCCTGAGGAGGGGAACATGCAGTGCAGCCACCGGGGCTGGCAGCGGTGACTTCCAGCCATCTCAGCGGGCCATGGCGCAGCAGCCAGGGGGGCTGCGCACGCTGACTGACACACGCGCTGCAGCGGTGTTACCGCGTACCGGGCGCTGCTGGCCTGGGACTTAACACAGGCCAAGGTACTGCCCTGGGCCAGTGACGGCGAACCTTTTGAGCTCGGCATGTCAGCATTTGAAAAACCCTAACTTAACTCTGGGGCCGTGTCACATATAGAAATTTTTTGATGTTTGCAACCATAGTAAAACAAAGACTTATATTTTTTATATTTATTTTATATATTTAAATGCCATTTAACAAAGAAAAATCAACCAAAAAAATGAGTTCGCGTGTCACCTCTGACACACGTGTCGTAGGTTCGCCATCACTGCCCTAGGTCTTCAAACCAAAGGAATCTTGAATTCCAAAACACCCTGGCCACAGGTTTTAGATAATGCATGTGCCCAAGCTTTTCACTTCCTGGGGGGTTATTCGCATTTTAAGCTGAATCTTCTTCACCTAAGGATCTGAACATGGTGGAGGGATGGGAAGGGAGGCTTTCCAGCTTCCGCAGGCCCAGCCCCAGCCCCCTGCAGAGCAGGCCAGCCCCTGGGTTCTGTGCTTCTGAGGCCCTCTGACCCCACGCCCTCCAGAGCGCGGAGGGAACACACCAAGTGTTTCATCATAGCACGTCCTGGGTCAGAGCCACTAGGCCAACATCGTAGCCTTCCTAAAATCCCATAAGCCCTGCTTTCTCTCACTTCTTTAAAATATCTCGGGCTTGTTTCTTGCTCAGTCGTGGTGTGCCCTCCAACACTTCCTTAAAGCACATGGAGCTTCTGTCACGGTGGCGAGGGAGCAAGGGAGCCGTTGGTGTCAGCTGCCCAGAGGCAGCGGCTGCTTTTGTCAGTGACACCCCCGAACTCTCCTGCAGGCAGCTCCTTGTGGCTGTGCCAGGGCAGCAAGGACCTGTGCAGCGTGGGCGCCCAGCACGCGCAGTCCCGCCCGTCCACGGTGCAGCTGCCGCCCGACACCGAGATGAGAGCCTACGCCGCCTGCCAGGACGCTCTGTGGGCGCTGGACAGCCTGGGCCAGGTGTTCATCAGGACGCTGTCCGCCAGCTGCCCCACCGGCCTGCACTGGACCCGGCTGGACCTTGCCCAGCTAGGTATGCCGTCCTGTGTGTCGTGCCTGTGGATGTGACGGGCCCCTGGGTTCCACTTGTGTGAATTCCCGTATGACACTTTGTAAGCTGCTGGATTTCAGGAGGTTGATTAGCTACTCTTGCAGATTAAATGGGCTTCTTACTTTTGTAGGAGCTTCACTTCCCACCTTGGTTTGGGGGTTTTCAGAACTCAGGAGGAGCAGACTCAGAGGAAGTTGCCCACAAAGAACTGCTTCAAGTAATCCCGTTGGTGCCATTGCCTCTGCCAGTCTGTCTGAATATGGCACGCAGCTTCGTGCTTTCCAGTCTGAAAAATGGCGTGTCCTGCGCCAGGATCAGTGACCCGTTTACTGTCTCCTCCCAGCATAGAATAGCTCCTCAGCTAGCAAGGCTCGGTGCTCAGCTAGCAAGGCTCGGTGCTCAGCAAGGCTCGGTGCTCAGCAAGGCTCGGTGCTCAGCAAGGCTCAGTGCTCAGCTAGCAAGGCTCAGTGCTCAGCTAGGCTCAGTGCTCAGCTAGCAAGGCTCGGTGCTCAGCTAGCAAGGCTCAGTGCTCAGCTAGGCTCAGTGCTCAGCTAGGCTCAGTGCTCAGCAAGGCTCAGTGCTCAGCTAGCAAGGCTCGGTGCTCAGCTAGCAAGGCTCAGTGCTCAGCTAGGCTCAGTGCTCAGTGCTCAGCAAGGCTCAGTGCTCAGCTAGGCTCAGTGCTCAGCTAGGCTCAGTGCTCAGTGCTCAGCAAGGCTCAATGCTCAGTTAGACGGGATTGACACTGCACCTCCCACTGCTCTTCTCCGAGTCTTCTCTGGTTACAGGGCGGGCCACACAGCAGGTGCCTTTGATAAATCATTCATTCGTGTTCTAAGAAATGAGGTAATAGGATGAGCCCAAACATAAGGTTATTCAGGCAGATTCTTTTTTTTTTTAAATATATTTTATTGATTTTTTACAGAGAGGAAGGGAGAGGAATAGAGAGTTAGAAACATCGATGAGAGAGAAACATCGATCAGCTGCCTCCTGCACACTCCTCACTGGGGATGTGCCCGCAACCAAGGTACATGCCCTTGATCAGAATCGAACCTGGGACCCTTGAGTCCGCAGGCCTACGCTCTATCCACTGAGCCAAACCGGTTAGGGCTTCAGGCAGATTCTTGATTGAATGGCAGCTTAGGTGTGGCTGGTCTGAGGCGGAGGGTGTGCCAGGGGCTCCAGAGGGTCCAGATGGGCCCTAGAAATACTCTGCCATACGGTCTCCTGGTAAACTGACAGCCAGCATTGCTGTGCAAGCACTTGATGTTTGAGAATTCAGCCACAAGTCCTCCTCCACACAAACATGGAGCGGGGAGAGCAAGAAGGCTGCACCTCCTGATGCAGGGGCGCTCACCACCCACCGCAGGTCTGGGCCCAGGTGGCTCCACAGGGTGCCGTGCGGAGACCTTCATCTGTTGTCCAGCCAGGCCCCACACATCCAGTGCAGCTGCAGCAGCCAGCGGCCCTCCCCTAGGCAAGCTCCCTCCGGCCAGAGCTAGGCATTGCCCAGGGTCATGTTTTTGTGTTTGTTAATCCTCACCCGAGGGATATTTTTTCCTTGACTTTTAGAGAGAGAGACATAGATGTGAGAGAGACACATCGATTGGTTGCCTCCCATAGGAGCCTGACTAGGGCCAGGATTGAATCTGCAATCCAGGTACACGTCCTCACACTGTCTTTTGAACCTAATCCCAGCACCAGGGCCATTGTTCCGCCTTTGAGAGCATTTGCCAGCCGTAGTTAGTTGTTACTGATGGCCGTGGCCCTCCTGCCTGCCCCAGCCCACCCCCACAGCCCCAGCCAGGCCTGTGTGGGAGATGCCGAGGTTCCTCGTGGAGGCGCCAAGCCCAGGTGCGGTTTGTGTCCTGCCACGCTGAGAGCTTGGTGCAGAGGGAGTGGGCATCGTGCCTGGCTCCAGCCCACAGCCCTGCCTCCCTGCATGTTCAGCCCGTTCCTCCTGGCGCAGCTGGCGGCTGGAGCAGAGCAGGGCTTTGGAGGTGCCTTTGGGCTTCACTGGGGTGGTGGCCATGCTTTCTGGGGAGAAACAGCTTTGGGGGATGTGAGTCTTCATTTGAGGGGGAGCTGCATCTGAGTCGGGATGTGTTTGGCCGTCTGAGCGCAGGCAGTGGGTGCTTGTGCCGGTGGTGCGGGCAGTGGGCGCTTGTGCCGGTGGTGCGGGCAGTGGGCGCTTGTGCCGGTGGTGCGGGCAGTGGGCGCTTGTGCCGGTGGTGCGGGCAGTGAGCGCTTGTGCCGGTGGTGCGGGCAGTGGGTGCTTGCTGCGGTGGTGCGGGCAATGGGTGCTTGCGGTGGTGCAGGCGCAGAGGACGGAGCCGCCCAGCCTCCTGCCTGCAAATTCATCCTTAGCAAACCAGTGCCAGGATCCAGCCAAGCCCGGAGTGGGTCACACAGCAGGTGGCCGGAGGCCAGGCTGAGGAGCGGGACTCACAGCAGAGGCAGTGCTGGCTGTGCCCAGAGCTGGGCCTGGCAAGCTGCTGTCTTCCCGTTCAACCCAGTTCCCCACCGCCGAGAGATGGTGGCAGGAGCATCCTGTGGAATGTGAGCTGCCTCAGAGATGGCTGGCCCCTGCTCTCAGTCCTGGCCTCTCGGTACTAGTGCCCCAGCCTTAGAACCTTCAAATGGAAGCCTGTCTTCCCGGTGTCGACCACTCGAGCTGGGCTACCTCGTGCTGGTATTGACCTTGGCTGTGCCAGGTCATTGTAAAGTCTGGAATGTCACTGGTCTTCCCCATATGGCACACAGAAGTTGCAATTTTAAGGAGCAAAGTGTCAAGTCATGAACACAGTTTCTGCCTTTAATTTCTTCTTAAAGGGGTAGCATCCCTCTTCTGCCCCTGTGCAAACTACCAAATCAATTGCTGCTTTAGGTGAAATGAAGAGAATTCTTAAATGTTTCGCTATTGAGCCCAGTTATAACAACAGCATGGAATTTGCAATTTATTACAACCTTAGTTTTTGGAAGCAGATTGGCTGTTGGGGTCCAGCCCCAGCAGGTCCAGGGGTTCCCAAAGGTGTGGACAGAGTCAGCAAAGAAGGAATGACACGGAGGAAGCGTTCAGTTGATTAGCATAGCTAGGTTCTCCCTTTATTCTCCCATTACATCTGTATTTATACCATTTGATTTTAGTCCTATCCATTCTATTCCAAAGGTTAGGGCGTTTCTTATCTCCATTCCAAGGTCACTACTCTATTGTTCTGTTAAGCTACAAGGAAGTAACTGAAGGAGATTATCCTAAGTAAAGATTATGTAGCTTAAGCGTGATTGTTCGTAGTTAAAGTGACTAACTACCCCCCTGGCACTTAGTTAAGGGGTTTTACTGATTCCCTTCCTTAGTCCTGTTAATCCCTAACTCCAGGGAAAAATCCCCACCTGGGGAAACAACCTTTCCCGGAGAGGTGACCTTGGTTAAAACACATAGCGCTAAGAAGGGGAGCAAACATATTAAGAACAGTATGCCATATACCCCAGGTCCCTTGAAACATATGCTGTGCAGATGTTTCTTCCCTGCAGCGACTGTGTCAAGCAGCAAGGATGGACCAGCTTCCGGCAAATTCCCCCTTTTTTATTTTTTAAATGATAGCGCGTGTAAATCAGCGGCCACCTCTCAGATTGGGTTGCTTAAGACTCGGAAGACCTGTTTGTGACTTTGCCAACAGGTCAGTCCGAGGCTTAACCCTATATCGGCTCCCCACAATTGGCATCCTTTGGTGGATGTTTAAGAGCCCTGGCACATGTGCACTGTCAGGCACAGGGGTCAGCACAGTGCGGTCTGTGATGACAGTCATGGGTCTCAGCGAGGGATGGGGAAGTGTTTAGTGTCAGTCATGCCTTTGGAAATGTGTGCAGAAAGTGTGCAGCCCGATACAGTAAAACACCAAGTAGGTGCCACTTGCTGTTAAGGGAAGAAGTCTGATCTGTTAAATAAAGTAATTAGAACTTTTTTTTTTAATGGGAGAGAAAAACCCGAAAGTGGCAGGAAAATTGCGTGTGTTGGTTGGGCTGTGTAGCGACAGGCCCCAGTATCAGCCGCCTGCTCTCCCGCCAGCTCGGCTGTCAGCCTCGGTCTCTTAGGGCGGTTGTGCCCGGGGTGGGAGCACTGGTCCCCCTGGTGCTCTGCGGCCCCGGCCCCTCAGGCACTGCAGCTGGAGGGCCCTGCACCAGCTCCAGTGGTTCCGTTCAGGAGGGACAGTCACTTCTGCTCATAGCCCGCTGGCTGGATGGGGCCCTGCTTAACTCGGGACTGGGAGCCGTGGAGTGTGTGAGAGGGCAGGGTGTCTGCCACCTGCCTCGACCTCCCCCTCCCTGTGGACGGACAGGAGCCGGGAGAGCGGAGTAAGGCAGGACTGCAGAGGAGCCCCCGTGGGCCGTTCTCTGCTTTGCCCTGCTCTTCAGTCCAGAATCAGCTGGTTGAGGCCGTTTAGGTTCCAGCAGCTTCTGTATTTGTTCTAAAAGAATGTGCCCCTGATAATGTGACTGTGTGTTCTGCATGGTGGTGTCCCCTCGCTCTGAGGCCGCCAGTGTGCCTCTCTCCCAGGTGACTCCTCCCCAGGTGACTCCTAAGGCAGCTGCTGCCTGGAGTTGCTCTCAGGGCTGCTGCAGACCCCAGCATAGCATTGCCTTCCAATTAGCATTTCTCAGCTACTTCTGGGACTTACTGCTGAAGCTCCTTTACTTTGATTGGTACAAATGTTTTAATACGTAACTTAGATCCCTAGGGAGTCTCTTGAACTCCCTGGTAAGCCATCCTATAAAATATTGAGAGGAAAAGGCAGTTAATTTCAACATAAGAGAAATCATCATCTTTGAGAAATGCACAAAGGGGTGCTGAGAACTTTCGTGTTGTGGGAGTTATACTTCTAAGTTTGTCTCATACTAAAGGCACATGACAGGATTGCCACAGCAAGACCCATGCCCATTGGTGCAGACACGTGGGCAGTCATCCGATGCCAGGGCAACGGCATGGGGTGCCAAGGCAGCGCCGCCAGCAAGGGCAGCTGCACCACCTCTCCCCCAGTTTTAAAGTCCAGATGACCCGCCCTCTGGCTTCGTCATCGATGACAAACCACTCGGCTTGAAAAATGGGCAAAAGACCTGAATGGACACTTCTCAAGAGAAGATACACAAGTGCCCCGGAAGCGCATCCAGAGTCAGCACCAGGGCTCTCAGGCACATGCACGTCAAACGCGGCAAGATACCCTCACACCGCCGAAACCGGTTTGGCTCAGTGGATAGAGCGTTGGCCTGTGGACTGAAGGGTCCCAGGTTCGATTCCGGTCAAGGGCATGTACCTTGGTTGCGGGCACATCCCCAGTGGGAGATGTGCAGGAGGCAGCTGATTGATGTTTCTCTCTCATCGATGTTTCTAACTCTCTATCCCTCTCCCTTCCTCTCTGTAAAAAATCAATAAAATATATTTAAAAAAAAAAAAAAAAAAAAAAAAAAAAGATACCCTCACACCTACTAGAAGGGGTGACAGAAGAGGTGCCACCTGGGATGTTTCTGTGGAGGCCTTGGCGAGGCCGGACTCCCTGTGGTAGAAATCCACAGGGTCATGGCCTGGCAGTGACGGGAAGGGGCCTGAGGGAACCCTCCGGGGGGGTAAAATGGCCCATAACTTGACAGGACGGGGTGACCAGGTCGGTCCATTTGTCAGAGCTGATGGAACTGAACCGTGAGGTCTGCGCTCTGGATGTGGTTTCCCAGGGGCCAAGGTAGCTGGTGTGGGGTCAGGCCACCCTGGCTTCACCCTCAGTTCACCCTCAGCCTCCTGGCTGAGCCACGTCCCTGCTGTGGGACCCTGGGCACATGCCTCCGTGTCTGGTCCCGATGGCCTCACGTGGACGGGACACTGGGTGCTGTGATGAGGTTCAAAGTGAGGGCCTGGCTGCAACCCCGCCCCACAGCAGCTGTTGGTGGTTGCCAAAGAGACTGTCAATCAAATGTGGTTTCTCTTTAAAGGCTCCTCCTACCTCCCTACCTCTTCAAATCAGCTTAATCCACAAGGAGAAATAGGAACAGAACAGTGAAGGTTCGGGGGCTGTGTTCGCTCACCTTACCTCCAGCTGGGTCAGCAGTGAAGGGAGCATCTCTCCGCTCGTCCCTATTGCTGTTGCTGGTCATAGTCGCCTCTGAAGGCGCTAACCAGAGGCCCACGTGGAGACGGCCTTGCCTGGTAGAGGGGCTGCTGTGTGGCGCCTGGCAGGTGGTCTTGGTCACGCTCCTCATCTCTTCCTTTGCAAAATAAAATTAAAGTTGATAGAGTCCGTGAAAGAGTAGTCATTTTACAGAAGTAACTCGTGTTTGCGTGTTTCCTTGTCTCCAGGAGCTGCAAAACTGACGAGCTTGGCGTGTGGAAACCAGCACGTGTGGGCCTGTGATTCCAGGGGCGGCGTGTACTTCCGCGTGGGCACCCAGCCTCTGAACCCCAGTCTCATGCTTCCGGCCTGGATAACGATTGAGCCCCCCGTCCAGGTAAGCTCGAAGGAACTGCCCCAACATGCCCCTCTGTGAGGCAGGTGTTGCTAAGGGTGCTGTCGGAAAAGCGCCTCACTGCACAGGCGGCCTCCCACCGCGGGCAGGGACGTGTTGGGGAACAAGGTGGCCACATCCGTTGGCCTCCCGAACTCGGGTTTTACAAAATGAGCATGTTTTTAAAAGCCAGTGCCCAGAGTGTAGAGAAGAAAGTGAAAGTCCCTTAAAATCTCGTCCTGGCGGTAATCTGTAGTGTCAGCGTTCTGTGAGAGCCTTTCCTGGCTTACACAAGGAATCCCACTCCCGCTGCCCCCCGCACCCCGCATCTCAGTTTGCAGTGTGTTCTCAATGGCTTGCTTTTGCCCGTGGCTGTCCTGCCGCTGGATCAGAAGCAGAAGTCTGACTCCAGCGCCCTGTCTGGTTACCCTGAAGATTTGAGGGGCCTGGTTGCTATGCTTAGTGGATTTCTGTTGAAAAATGTAGTGAGGGGCTGCTGGATGTTCAAAGTATGTTTTTTAATTCTTTTGGACATGGAATTTAATTGTATTTTTAGATCATTCATTGCTAGTGTAAATTTTTGTATATTGATCTTGTATCTGGAAATCTTGGTAAACTTGTTTATTAATTCTAATAACTTATTTGTAGGTTCTTTAAGGTTTCCTATATATAAGATCATGTTGTCTACAAATAGAGATAATTTTACTTTTTTCTTTCCTATCTGGATGTCTTTTATTTTGTTGTCTTGCCTAATTGTCCTGGCTGGAGCCTCCTGTACAGTGTCGAATGGCACTGGCAAGAGTGGACATCCCTGTCTTGTGCCTGGCCTCAGGAGAAGGCATCCTGCCTGTCACGTTAAGTACGCAGCTAGCTGGGAGCGTTCTCATAGATGCCATTTTGCAAGTTGAGGAAGTTCCCCTCGATCCTATATTTTTTAATATATTTTATTGATTTTTTAATAGAGAGGAAGGGAGAGGGATAGAGAGTTAGAAACATCAATCACCTGCCTCCTACACACCTCCTACTAGGGATGTGCCCACAACCAAGGTACATGCCCTTGACCGGAATTGAACCTGGGACCCTTCAGTCCGCAGGCCAATGCTCTATCCACTGAGCCAAACTGGCTAGGGCTCTATTCCTATTTTTGTTGAATATTTTTATCACGAAAGGATGTTGGATTTTTTCAGGTACTTTTTCTACATCTACTGAGATAATTGTGTGGGTTTCTCCTTTATTAATGTGATGCGCGAATTTGACCGACTTTGTATGTTGGACCTCCTTTTATTCTGGGATGACCCTACTGGCCGTGGTCACGGCCTTGGTGGACCTTGCTGGATTTGGTTTGCTGGATTTTGTTGAAGATTTTTGTGTCCGTATTCTTAAGGGCGGTTAGTCTTTGGTTTTCTTTTCTTGTCATGTGTCTGGTTTTGGGATCAGGGTGCTGCTGGCCTTTTAAATGAAATGAGGAGTGTTTTTTTCTCTTATGTTTTTTGGAAGAGTTTCTGAAGGGTGGGTTTTAAGCATTTGCTAGAATTTATCAGTGTGGGCCTGGGCCTTTCTTAGTGGGATGTTTTAAATTACTGATTCAGTCTCTTTACTTCTTATAGGTCTGTTCACAACTTTGTTTTTTTCTTCATTCAATATGAAGTTATGTCTTTCTAGGAAGTTGTTCATTTCACCTACGTTGTCTAGTTTATTGGCATCCACTTGTTCGTGTTTTTCCTTATGACCCTTTTTATTTCTGTAAGGTCGGCAGTTATGTCCCTTCTTTCCTTCCTGATTTTAGTAATGTGTTTCTCCTGTTTTTTTCTTTCTTAATCCAGCTCAAGTTTTGATAATTTTGTTGATCCTTTCAAAAACCCTCTTTTGGTTTTGTTGGCTTTTCTCTCTCTTTCTTCCTGTTCTCTAGTTCATCTGTGTCGCGTCAGTCTTTTGCTTCCACACTTGCTTGTGCTTTGCTTGCTAGTGGTCCTCTGGCAGCTCCCACCAGTACTCGTCGCAGTTACCAGGCCCGTCGACGACCTAGAGTAACCTTGGACTGGAACGCGTGTGGGGCCCCAGCGTGGAGTCCTGCCAGGGTCGGGGAGGGCTGCTGGGTGGGTGAGCGCGGGTGGTGAGGATGCTGCCGAGTGGGGTGGGAGTGCCGGGCAGTGAGCCGAGGCCACGGGGCCCAGCCAGCCCGCCTCTGCTGCTCCTCGGCCAGCCCGCAGCTCATCCACGGGGCTGTGTGGGAGACCATGAAACCACACACTCCTCTTCCTTCCTCCTCTTAGATTCTAGAATAACCTCTCGGAAACAGAGCTGAAACTGGGGGGAGAAAGCTGAACTTGGAGTGTGCTGCTGCCTGCAGCGACCAGCAGCCTTGCCCAGTGAAGTGGCCACAGTGGCACAGGCTCCTGGGAGGCCTGCAGGCTGTGCTCTGAGCAAGCGCGACTGCTAACTGTGTGGGAGGCAGTGCCGTGCCGAGTGCCTGCTGAGCAGAACCATGTCTCACTCGGAACTTCAGCGCCGTGGGATGTGTTCCTGCGGGTGCTGGGAATGGGCTCCTGTGGGGAAACCAGGCCTGTCTCCCGCTCTCCCAGCTCTCTGTCCCTCTCCTGCTTCCCCCAGGGCGGAGGGCAGGAGTGGCTCCCACCTGGCAGCGGAAGCGTGGTACTTGGACAGCTAGCTCCGTGTGGGCGCCACAGCCCTAGTGAGTAGCTGAGCGAGCCGGGCCCAGGCCTGCTCTCCTAGCACAGTCTGCTCGGCCGCTGCTCCTGGGCAGCGGGGCTGAGCACTTGGTTGCTGCGGTCTGAAGTGGCCACAGGCACCGTTGCTGGGCACTCCCATGTGCCAGGCTGGCACTTGAAGCACATCTCCCCCTCCTCCCAGTGCGCGCTTATCCCTGCCCTGCCCGGAACCCCGCTCGGAGAGGACGAGAACGTTGCCGAGGCCTCATGGCTAGTAGGCGGGGGGCTGGACTCCACGGGTGTGTCGCCCCAGCTGGTGCTGAGAACAAGCCTGGGCCATAGCACTGACTGTCACCCCGGTGTGCACCGGTGCTGTGACCTCGCACGTGGGGGTTTCGTCCTGAGAAGATGAGTCCGGCCGAAGGGGCTCCTTAGAATGTCAGGACGACTTGGTTGAATCCAGGTGTTCAAATGCAAGTAGGTTCACATGTTTCAGCCGCGACCCACCTCTTTCTGCGGCATCTTATTTATTCTTTGCCTGCGCTTCCTGGTCTGCATGTAGGACGTTTGCATTTGGGGCAAATGGAAGAGGTGATGGATGGATGCTGAAGGGCACGACGTGTGAGCCACAGAAACCTAGAATCACTGCAGTCTCTCCGTTTCTTTCCTAGTCTCGTCTCCCTGAGACCTCCCTCCGGTAGCAGTTTGGGGTGAGGTTTTACAAAGCACTCAAACAAATGACCCAGTTTTCAGACTTGCTAACGTGTAGAAAGATTCGGAGAAAATATTTATAGTTGTGTTTAGCATCTCTTTGGAGTTTGCTGCATCAGTTGGAGAATTTTCTGTCCACCTGAAAATTAGCTCTGAAGCTGAGAGCACAGTTGATGGGATTTCCCGTGCTGCTGCGCTGGGTGGGATAAAGGAAGCTGGTCCAGCAGGTGGTCCAGCTCCCGCACCCCAGCAGGCCCCCCTCTTCTTTCACAGGGATCTGCTTAGCCCCTTATGCTCACCTCCACCCCCTGGTCCCCTCCGCCCCCTGGTCCCCTCTGTCCCTGGTCCCCTCCGCCCCCTGGTCCCCTCCGCTTCCTGGTCTCCTCTGCCCCCTGGTCCTAGCGCCCCCTGGGAGGCTCCCGCCAACTCCCTGTGCGGACTGGCTCTGTCAGTTTCTCTAGGGCCCTTGATTCTGCCTGGATTGCAGCTTTCCTGTAAAAGCCAGAAACTTGGAAAACCAAGACAAATATGACTGCAAATGGCCAAACTAACACTTAAAAATTATTTTAAATTCAGCTGCTTTAGTTATACTTAGTATATGAGCAACAAAATAAAACAAGCATGCAAACAGGGTATAGCTAGTACCCGAGAATGCCACGCTCACAATGCTGCTGGTGGGGATGGAGGGAACGAGGTGGAACTTCAACATCCAGATCTTTAGAAAAGCTCAGGCCCGACCGCAGGGAGACGCTGGGGAAGCGTTGGTGTTAGAGAGCGTGCCCCCCCCCCCCCCGGGCTGGGCCTTCCATTGATCCGTCAGAATGAACCGTCGGTCTCGGCACCAGAGCAGAACAAGCGAAGGGAATTCTACTCTCTGCTCCCGATCTAAGGCAGTGCCGCCTAACCCTCGATGTCACCACCCTCTGCGCTGGCAGGGTCACTCACCCCAGGGGACCAAGATGTCCTGGTTTTGTGGGGTTTTTTAAATATATATTTCTTTTTTAATATTATTTTTATTGATTTCAGAGAGG
The DNA here is from genome assembly GCF_000147115.1 of Myotis lucifugus. Lineage (NCBI taxonomy): Eukaryota > Metazoa > Chordata > Mammalia > Chiroptera > Vespertilionidae > Myotis > Myotis lucifugus. Next base: position 147,310 of record NW_005871658.1, read on the forward strand.
AAGGGAGAGGGAGTGAGAGCTAGAAACATCAATGATGAGAGAGAATCATTGATTGGCTGCCTCCTGCCCACCCCACACTGGGATTGAACCCTTAACCTGGGCGTGTGCCCTGACCGGGAATCGAACTGTGACCTCCTGGTTCATAGGTCGATGCTAAGCCCCACCAGCCGGGCAAGACGCCCTGGCTTTTAAAGAGAGAGAGCAGAAATACTGCTGGCTGCATGGGCAGGGCCTGGGAGGCCGCTGCTGCTCAAGGGGATGTATCGAGGCCTTGCTGAGGGACGACACCCACACAGCGAAACCGCGGCAGCCGCGGGACGGCCTCGCGCGAGAGCCTGTGTTCCGGAAGTACTGGAGTAAAAGCATCGGAGTAAAAGCATCAGCTACAAAACATGTTTGATGAGCCTGTGTTTGCATTTAAGAAAGTACACGTTGGAAAAGTGTGAAGGCAGCGAAACACCAAAAGGAGCTCTGTCTGAGGGGGCTGTTGTGGCCCCTCCTCCTTCCTTCAGTCGTCCCCTCTTTTCTGAATATCTTGAGGTTCACATGTCAGTTATGGAAAAAGCAGTCCATAGCTCTGAGTGACCTGCTAACACAAACCAATCCTAGAAAATGATCAGAAGTGTTCCCACAGCCGTTTGTGGTCACTATAAACATGACCCTTGACCCAGAGAGAGGGTGCCTGGTGAGCGCGCTGGCCTGCCTGGCGTGAGGAGCCCACTTAGCAGGTCATGACAACAGTCGATGTAAATAATTGAGGATGCACTTTAAAATCGTGTTCTGGCGAGTATGGACCCGGAGGACTGTTCCGAGTGGAGGAGGGCTTTAGTGGTTTGGAGCTGGCCTTTGCCCCGCTTCCTGTGCCGGCGCTGCTGCCAGGGTTCGGGACGTGCACACAGCGGTGCGCGGCGTCTGTTCTCACTGTGCCCACAGCCCGCTCAGGAGGAGGGTGGTGTGGTTCCATGTTGTGAAAAACAGAAACCAAAACGAAATCCCACTACGTTCCTAGAAGAATCGATAGCGAAGTGACTATTTTTGGTTAAGGGATCATGAACTCTCATTGCTGATTTCTATATTTACCTGTAATGGGCAGGACATTTTTTTATAATCGGAGAGAAAAACATATATTTGACAAAGGACCCAAACTTTGTGGGTCAGCAGCCCTGCTCCAGACCCCTCCCCGTCGGTCTTCCCTCCCTGCCCACCACACACAAGGGTTTAGACTTGGGGGACACGGGAGCCAGCGCTCCGCTGTGGGCGAGGAGAGCGCAGCTGCAGAAAGCAGGGCTCCGGTTCCGGCTCCCGTGGGGCGGGCGCTTAGCTCCGTTTCCTCTCCGTCCCTCGGACACTTCAGGTCGTCATCTTGGAGGGATCCCTCTGGGACGCTTTGGCCACTCGGGTCCGGCCTGGTCACCCTGTCCACCTGGGGTCGCCCTCGCCTCCCTCGCTCCTAGATCCCGCGTCTTCCTCTTCCTTTGTTGTGGGGGTTTATCCTCTAGTCCGTTCCTGAGGTGCGTGGTAGGTACCTCTTGGAGACACTGCATGTCTGAAAAGTCTCTCACCCACGTCACCCTGCCCGTGCTGGACACGGCCGTCCGGGCTGGGGTCGTTTCCTGAGAAGCAGGACGTCCTCCTGCACCGCCTCCTGGCGCCCAGCATGGCCTGAGCCACTCTGGTAGCTGATCCCTGAGATTTGACCTGCTTCTCCTCTGGACATTTGTAAGCTCTTTGTTCCCGTGTTCTGAGGACAAATGGCGCTGTGCCCAGGAGGCCTGTCCTTTGTGCCAGGGGACCGTGGCCTTAGTTCTGGGCCATGTCCTGGTGCTGGTCAGCAGCCTCCTTCCTGCCTCGGCCCTCCTGCTTCTGTTTGCTCTTCCTGGGGTCATGCTTCTGTCCCATGGCTTCCTAACCTGGCCTCTGCTTACCTTTTCTCTCCTGCTTTCCCTTTCTTTCTGCTTTTATCCTACTTTCTAGAAAGTGTTGCCCACTTTTGGGGTTGTCTCGTGAGCACACTCAACCACTGAGCCACACTGGCTGGGCCCAACCTTTTTTTTAACTCTCCCTCACCATGTAGCGTGTTTCGGGAGGGAGGAAAGGGCAGGTGTGAGTTGGTTCTGGAATCGTCTCCCAAGCAGTGCTGGTGTTTCAGAGCGCGCAGGAGCATGGGCCACGCTGCGTGCTGAGAGCCGGGCGCAGTCACCCACCCACTCCTGGGCTCCCCGGCACGTTAGCTGCTCAGGACGACTCGCTGCCGCCTCCCGGTGAGGAGACAAGGCCTCCCGCGTGGCAGCCAATGCTGCTGACGCAACAACCCCGTTTTGAGGAAAATGAGGTTGTGTTTGCCACTTCCTTCATTATCCCCCGTTACCTCTTTTCCTAGAGCACCATTGTTTTGGGGCTCTCTTCTCCAACCCTGGTCCTAAGAAATACTACCCTTCCCAGGGGCGTGTGTCCGTAGCCTCTGTCTCCTGCGCTGGACGGCATGGTTCCCAGCAAAGACCACCAGGCGCAGATGGGCTGCCATCGGGTGACCCAGTGCTCCCCAAAGCTGCCAGCACCAGGAAGGGTCTGCATCGGTCCTGGAGGAGCAGAGCCAGGGCCTTCCCCGCACAGAGGCCGCCCCAGGCCTGCGTGTGCAGCAGCGGCCAGCAGGGCCTGGGCGCCGGGGCCATCTGAGCAGCTGCCCCGTGCCCAGCCATCGGAGACAGCGGGCCAGTGCGCAGGGATAGAGTTTCTGCAGTGTCACGGTCACTGTGCTGCAGGCCGTGACGGGCTCAAGTGCTGGACAGAAAGGGGTCACAGGCCTCGTCACGGCCTCCACTCGGGAGGAACAGAATGTGGTGGCCGCCCAGGAAAGGCTGGCAGATGCAGAGTCTCTGAAGTCACCCCTCAGGCCAGGCGCGGGGCAGTCACTGGCGGGGGCCGCTGGCTCTGCAGCTGCCGATCAGGAGAGGAAAGAAGCCGAGAGCTTGTCCCTTCAGAGCCCGCAGCGGGGCTCCCTCGCTGGGTCATTCTCCCAGGAAAGTGTGCACTGAGCCAGGCGTGTGCCACAGTGACAGCGGAGCAGCTCTGGGAATCCGGGGCTCCCGCAGGACCCAGCGCACGCAGAGCGGGCTCACCCCCGGGTGGTCCACACCCCAGCAGGCCAGGCAGCCAGAACCCGCGCCCCAGCCTGGAAGGGGACACGGTGGGGAGGGATCAGCCCAGGTCATAGGCTGACCAGAGAAAAAGTGTCCCAGCTCCCTGCCCGTCGCCCCCTCGCCCTGAGGGTCCCCTGCACTAAGACAGGCCGGACCGGGGGAATCTAGTCCCAGCTTACCTGCAAGTGACAGACCTGAGCAGGAAGGGGATCTTCAGGAAGACCCAACGGTCAGAAAGTACAGCCACCGCAGGGCCAAGGGGAGGACGGGACAAACCCCACTCAGCCTCGCGGTGCGTGGTGCAGGCCCGAACCCACGAGCAAAATGAGGTCCACCTGCACGGGCGTGAGGTGGATTCAAGGGGGGGCGGGGGGGGGACGGGCCGCTGGAGGGGGGTGGCCTTCGACGCCGTGCGTGGCGCCCGGTCGCCTTGTTTCCAGGGCTCTTCCCAGGGACCTGCCGCTGCTCCACCGCACGTCCTGCAGTGAGAAAGGCTGAGAACATCTGTCTGTTTTGTAAGCATGTCTCTCTGACCATCTGCAGGGATGCTTTTCTGTCCCTTATTCTCTCTTTTTTTTTTTTTGTAATCCTCACCCAACGAGTGAGAATAATTTTCCCTTGGATTTTTAGAGAGAGTGGAAGGGAGAGAGGGAGAGAGACACATCCATGAGAGAGACGTGGATTGGTTGCTGTCCACATGTACCCCGAGCAGGGACGGAAATCATCGGACCTGCCACCCTGGTACATGCCCTTGGTGGGGGATCGAACCTGCGACCCTCTGGTGCACGGGCCGGCACTAACCACTTGGCGCACTGGCCAGGGCTCCAGAACATTCTCATCACCCAGAAGGAAGCCCTGTACCCAGCGGTCAGTCCCCACCCCCTCTCTTCCCCTGGAAGCACTGACCTGCTTCCTCTCGGTGGGTTTTCCTCCTGGAAACGGCTCAGACACGTGGCCTGAGGTGGGCTTTGCTCACGTACTGTCCGGGTTTTGAGGCTCATGTTGTGTCGGTCGGTCCTGAGCGAGATCCCACTGCAGGCAGAGCTCGGTCTGCTGCGCTTCGCAGGCCTGCGTGTCCGTCCAGCGAGTGAGACCTCCCCCCCCCCCCCCCCCCACAATACGCTCCGCTCCCGGAGGCTCAGGCGGTGCTCAGCATTGTTTAGCAATAACGTGTTTCTTGCTCAATGTATAATGATAACCTGTAACGAAAATGGTTGTTTGTTTAAGTAATGCTATTGCACACTTAATAGACTACAGTGAATAGAACCATCCTTTTAAACCCACTGGGGAGCCAAACAATTCACGGGACTCCCTCTGTTGCCATGTCGCTTGGGGGCGGGCCGGGTGGGCGCGGCCTCTGAGGTGTGCCGCACGCCCAGGCGCCACCTTCGGTGTCCGGGCCTCCGGTGCGGCACGTGGGCTGTTGTGAAGAATTCCACTGCTGTGGCCGTTCCTGCCTGTGGTCCGAGGTCCGCTCCAGTGCTCTGGGTAAATGTCCCCGCGTGGGATTGCTGGGTGGGGCTGTTCAACCCCTGGGCCTGCAGCCTGTCTCCATTTCACACCCCGTGGGAGGGGGGAGGGTCCCTGTTCTCCAATGCTCCCTGCTTGTTATTTTCCGTTTTCTTTCTCCAGACACCCTATGGGGGTGAGGAAGGGCTGCGTTGTGCTTTGACTTGCACTCCTACGGGCTAGTGACTGATGTCGGGCACCTTTGCATGTGCTTGTTGGCCTTTGCATATCTTTGGAGAAATGTCTTTTTTAAGATGTATGTTTTAGTTGATTTTTAGAGAGAGAGGAAGGGGACGGGGGAGAGACAGGGAGCGAAACATGGGCCGGCTGCCTCCTGCACTCCCCCTACCAGGGCTTGAACCCTCACCTGGTGCCTGGGATGATGCTCAACCAACCGAGCCACACCGGCCAGGGCTGGAGTAGTGGTTCTTCAAGTCCTTTGTCCTTTAAAAAATGTGGTTGTTTTTCTTGTTGTTGTTGGATTTTAAAAGTTCTGTATTTGGGGTCCTAGAGCAGGGGTGGGCAACCTTTTTGTGAGTGCGTGCCAAAAGCAGCAAAATCTCTGACTCAAAATTCTTCTGCATGCCAACCCTAATTTTTTGAGAACATGTTACGCCTACTTGATATCTCTTAAGATGTACGTATGTGAAGGACCTTGAAGAAATAATAAAATTCATTTGAGCGACAAAAACACAGTATATGATGATGAAAAATACATTTATTTTTTAATGTACACATGTACGCTGATAGTCCGACAGGAAACTTTATGACTCCATTTGATATTATCAGTGGGACTTTTGCTGCTGCCTCACTGATGACAGAGATTTTACATCAGGTTTATATTTCGTGACCTTCAGAGATATGCACGAGCTACTACTTTCATCCGTCAGGCTACTCCCTATTACGAGACTTAACAAAATTCATCACTGAGAACAAAGATTCACAAGTGTATGTGGATGAAACCAAAACACTGGTCGGATCTAGGAAGGCAGAAGCATAGAAATTGCTCTTCCCCTCTCTTGTCAATCCATGTCTATGGTCTTTAAGATAACTTGTTATGTAAAATTATTTATCTAAGATGCACCTACACTGAATTTATCTGAAAAATAAAAATGTCGATATTAAGAAAAAAAATGTAAATGGAAGATTATAAGAGAGGGTTTCGAGTGCCAGCAAAAGTTACTGGCATGCCAAATATGGCACGCGTGCCAGGGGTTGCCCACCCCTGCCCTAGACCCTATTCTGTACGTGATCTGGAAATGTTTTCTCCCCTTTTGTGGGCGTCTCTTCGCTTTCCTTATGGTGCCCTTTGAGGTGCGGAAGTTGTGAATTTTGATGAAGTCCAGTTTACCTTTGTGTCGCTGCTGCCTTTGGTGTCATGTAAGGACCATTGGCAGGTCTAGCTCCCACACTTATTCTGACCCGTTCGAGTTGCTCTGAAGGGGGCGTGAGGCAAGGACTGTCCCGGCTCCATTTGCTGGGAAGATGCTCTTTCTCACTCGCAGTCTTGGCGCCCTTGGCAGCACCACTCGACTGCTCCGTGGACTGGCCTATCTCGGGACAGGCCTCGCTGTGTGACCACCGTAGCGTCCGAGTAGTCTTGAAAGCAGGAAGTGCGAATCTTCCAAATTTGTTCTTTTTCAAGACTGTTCTGACCTTCGGGGTCCCTTGCAGCCCCACATGAATTCTAGGATGAGCTTTTCCATTTCTGCCTCAATACCAGCTGGGCTGTGTGTCTGCGTGTGTGTGTGTGCGCATGCGTGTCTGTGTGTGTGCATGTGCGTGTGTGTGGTCTCGCCTTGCCTGTGCTTGACAGAGTGGAGAGCCTAGTGGCCCCTGAATCAGAAGCACCCGGGTGCTTGTCTACAAGGTTGTTTCGGGGCCCCAGCCCCAAAGTCTGATGCATAAGGGTTGGCCCCAGCCCCAGTGTGCCTCTTTGTTTGTTTGTTAATCTTCCCCCGAGGATATTATTTCATTGATTTTAGAGAGAGTGGAAGGGAGGGGGAGAAACAGAGAGAGAAAAACATCATGTGAGAGAAAGACATTGATTGGCTGCCTCCTGCAGCTCCGACCTGGGGCTGGGGATCGAGCCTGCAACCAAGATTCATGCCTTTAACCGGAATCCAACCCTGGACCCTTCAAACTGTGGGCTGAAACTAACCACTGAGCCAGGCCGGCTAGGGCCCGAATGTGCCGTTTTAACAGCCCCCACACTTGTCCAGGGACTCCAAGGTTTGAGAACCACTAGCCGTTCTTACTCTGGAGGGACTTGGGTTCAACAAGAGAGCGTTTCCTAGTTTGAAAATGGCCGGTGTGTGTACAGAGCAGCCTGCACAGACTGCAACTATTCACCCGGTTGGCCCTGCTTGGCCACTGGAGTGAGGTCCCTGGGACTTTCCCAGGTGACATTTGTGAAGCAGCATGTCTTGGGCCGTGTTCAGGAGCTCTCAGGTGGGTGGCAGACAGTGGGTGACGTCTGTGAGATCCTTTGCTGCCGTATCACCCGCAGTCTTTTCCTTGTTGCCTCCACTTAACCCCATTCTCCCAAGTGCCAGGCGGTGCGCCCTCTGACCTCCCCGATGCATGTGGTGTACCCACCTAACCTCCCCGATGCAGGTGGTGTGCCCTCTGACCTCCCCGATGCATGTGGTGTACCCACCTAACCTCCCCGATGCAGGTGGTGTGCCCTCTGACCTCCCCGATGCCAGGCGGTGCGCCCCCTGACCTCCCCGATGCCAGGCGGTGCGCCCTCTGACCTCCCCGATGCAGGTGGTGTACCCACCTAACCTCCCCGATGCAGGTGGTGTGCCCCCTGACCTCCCTGATGCATGTGGTGTACCCACCTGACCTCCCCGATGCAGGTGGTGTGCCCTCTGACCTCCCCGATGCCAGGCGGTGTGCCCTCTGACCTCCCCGATGCAGGTGGTGTGCCCCCTGACCTCCCAGATGCATGTGGTGTACCCACCTAACCTCCCCGATGCAGGCGGTGCGCCCTCTGACCTCCCCGATGCATGTGGTGTACCCACCTGACCTCCCCGATGCAGGTGGTGTGCCCTCTGACCTCCCCGATGCAGGTGGTGTGCCCTCTGACCTCCCTGATGCATGTGGTGTGCCCTCTGACCTCCCCGATGCCAGGCGGTGTGCCCTCTGACCTCCCCGATGCAGGTGGTGTGCCCTCTGACCTCCCCGATGCAGGTGGTGTGCCCTCTGACCTCCCCGATGCCAGGCGGTGTGCCCTCTGACCTCCCCGATGCATGTGGTGTGCCCCCTGACCTCCCTGATGCATGTGGTGTACCCACCTGACCTCCCTGATGCATGTGGTGTACCCACCTGACCTCCCTGATGCATGTGGTGTGCCCCCTGACCTCCCTGATGCAGGGGTGCGCCCACCTGACCTCCCTGATGCATGTGGTGTACCCACCTGACCTCCCTGATGCAGGGGTGTGCCCACCTGACCTCCCTGATGCATGTGGTGTACCCACCTGACCTCCCTGATGCATGTGGTGTGCCCACCTGACCTCCCTGATGCATGTGGTGTGCCCACTTGACCTCCCCGATGCAGGGGTGCGCCCACCTAACCTCCCTGCGTCCTCAGTTTTGCACGTTGCATCTTGTTTCCTGCGTCTGCTCTCAGGCATGTCTCCAGAGCTCTCTCTGAACCGTCAGCCCCAGCGTCCCGGGCCCCGGTACCCAGCAGGCCTCCACTGCTTATGGAGGAGATGCCCCTTGCACAGTGCTGCCCGGCCCAGCCCTGCCCACTCCAGCCGCCTGAGCGGTGGGCAGTGGGCCCCCGCTACCTCCTCCAGTGGTTCACAGGGCTTTCGGTCCCTCGTGCCCCCATGCTCCCTGCTTTGCAGACACTTCCGCCGCCTGGCACACTCTCCCCTGCCCTCCCCTCTGGGTCGTTCCTGTTCGTCCTGCCATCTTGGTGTCGGGTTGGATCTAGGCCGGCTTCCCTGACCTCTGGGTCTGACCCAGTTATGTGGTCTGGGCGCCTCGTTCACCTGGGCAGCTTTTGCCTGGGGCGGCCTCCTGTTTCTCTGTGTGACTATTTGAGTAATGGCTGTCTCTCACAGGACTTGACATCCAGGAGACACCCAGCCGGTGTGGCTCAGTGGCACATGCCCGGGTTGCGGGGTTGATCCCCAGTAACAGTTTAAAAGAGGCAGCCGATCAATGATTGTCTCTCATCATGGATGTTTCTATCACTCTCTCCCTCTCCCTCTCTCTCTGAAATAATTAAAAAAATTTTTCACAAAATCCAGGAGACAAGAAAATTGATTACCAGCTCCTGGCACAGTGCCTGGCATGTGGTAGATGCTCAAGTACACCTGTTGGGTAGGTGGTGGAAGCATGAGTGGATGTGTGGGTGGTGACGTGTGGCTGAGTGGCTGGCAGGCTAGCAAGCAGGAATCAGCGAAAGTTTCTAGAATCTCCCGTTGCCGCGTCACTGACCTCGGTTCACACCTCTCGGCCTTGCTCTGTCCTTCCCTCCCGCGTGCAGCCTGCCGGGGTCACCTTGGTCAGCGTCCACTGCAGCCCCAACGACCAGATGCTGTGGGCGCTCGACAGCCGGTGCAACGTGCACGTCCGCGTCGGGATCACCGAGGAGATGCCCGTGGGGACCGACTGGGATCACGTGCCAGGTGGGTGTGGGCAGCGGGCGCTGTCCCCCCAGGCAGGCCCCAGCCGTCAGCCTAGCCAGACAGCCAAGGTTTCACACCCGGCTCCTCTGCCTGAGGGCTGCTGGCATGAGGGCCCAGCCCGCACCCTGGCTCTCCGTGGCCTGGCTGCTGCTTGCCCCTCAGCCACCCAGAGATGCCACTGCAGCCTGACCCCCGACACCGTGCACAGGGCCAGCGGGGCTCAGCGGCACCGCCGGACCCTCTGTCCTTCCGTCTCGGGCTCTTGGCGGCTCTGCTAATGGGCACCCTCTCCCTCAGCTCCCTGCGCAGCCCAGCCCAGGGCGCTGTCACATAGGGACGGGCGCAGTGTCGGGAGAGAGCAGGCTCTTGGGAGGGTTGGGCCCACAGCCGGGGTCTGAGGACAGACGGACGCCCTTTTTGCCCGCAGGGCTGCAGGCCTGCCAGCTGGCGCTCAGCACCAGGACCGTGTGGGCCCGCTGCCCCAACGGGGACCTCGCCCGGCGCTACGGCGTCACTGACAAGCACCCCGCGGGGGACTACTGGAAGAAAGTGCCCGGGCACGCCACGTGCCTCACAGGCAGGTCCGGGTGTGGGCTGCGCGGGCCTCCCCGAATCCAGGCTCTGGACCGTGTCAGCGGCTGTCCAGGCGGCTCCCCCGGACTCCCTCTCCCCAAAGCCAGCCCTGGGTGACCCTGAGGGAGGGGAGCTGTACCCGGCTCTGCCAGGGCCTCCAGGAGGGGACAGGGCAACCTGAGGAAACGGAGGCACAGGTCAGGGGCGCCTGGCCCCACAGCCAGAAAGGGCCCCGTCGGGAGGAGCTCCGGCTGCTCACTGTGTGGCCGCTCTTGTCCCTGCAGTGACCTCGTCAGATGAGCTGTGGGCAGTGGGCCCGCCCGGCTACCTCCTCCAGCGGCTCACAAGGACCTTCAGCCACGCGCACGGTGCCCAGAGCAGCCCGGCCGCCACCTCACACCCTGAGGACCTGGAGGACGAGTGGGAGGTCATCTGAAGGAGCTCGGGCGGCGCTCAGGGCGGCCGGATGTGCCGTGCGCCATCGGTTCTGAGCCGCGCTCTCGGACACGCCGCATCCACGCGTCTGGACATGTGGGCACGTTGGACGCCCCACACTTGCTTTCACCATGTTTGTTTCCGTCTCGTTCCAGAACCACAGCCTCAGCCGAGTAACCGGAGCCTGCGCGGGCGTCCACGTGAGGCAGTGGCTGCGGCCAGGTGCACGCACCAGTTTCCCATGTGCTGCGGTCAGGGCCTCGTCGCTGACCACACCGTGGGGCTGCCACAGCAGCCACGTCTAGGCCGAAGGTCAGTGCTCCCACCACTGAACATGCTCCCACGTGGTGCACCTCCTCCCAGGGACGCAGGTTCCCACACACATCCCACGCCAGGCGCCCAGACGGGAACCCAAGGCCGAGTTGGAGGGGTCGGCGCTGGCCGTGCCAGGATGGAGGCCACGCCGCAGCCGCCCAGGCCAGAATGCGCTCACCGCCTGGAGACACTCCAGCCACAACACTACAGGCCAGCAGGCGATGACCTGGCCGTGCACGCACCCAGGCGGGTCGGTGCAGGAAGGTGGCGGGGGGGTAGGGGAAGGGGGCGCAGCGCCCTCTCGCTAGCAGGAGTCTGTGCAGCTCGTGCTGCGGGGCACAAGACTGGGGCACCCTCAGGAGCAATCTACAATTGTCGCCTTTTTGTTTGTTGTACAAACCTGCATAAGATACCTCGTTAGGAATGAAATGTCAGATTTAGGAGAGAAACCTATTCCCTGAAGCCCGCGGAAGGCCTCGCTCCTTCCGTGGTTTGTCCCGAGCCTGCAGCCTCAGCTGCCACGTCCGACAGTGGGCGTCACCTGTGCGTCCTTGTGCGGGGAGCCCTTGGGCCTGCCGCCGGCTCCCAGTGCAGCCGGCCTGTCACGGCGTTTGGGCTGATCCCCTAGGTTAGTACTTGCTGTGGTCGGCTGCTGCGGCCCCGTCAGACGTCAGTCCATGGGTCAGCCTGCAGCGCCCAGTCACCTCGCTGGCACCTGAGCTGTAGGACTTGGGGCCCAGCCTGCGTCCACCCTGAGCCCCCCTCCCCTGGACACAGCTGCCCATTCTGGCCGCTGCTGGTTTTAGCTGCCTTTCGCCCGGGGCCCAGGCACTCGAGGCCTTGTTTCCTACTAAGCAAGCATGTCAAGCCCCCGGGACCTGGGTGGCGAGCGGGAAGATACGTCCTCCAAGGGCACCAGGCAGCGGTGGAGAGGGTCCTGCAGGTCCCGGTGAGGACAGGCAGCTGGCGCAATGCTGCTGCACACCTCGTTGTCGTAGGTCCTTCCTTAGGGTTTGGTGACAGCAGAGGCCGCCCAGAGGCTGCAGCGAGGTCGGGCCTCACTGCTCCTCGGACGGCAGGCTCTCCCAGGCCCGCAGGCTTCCATGCGTCACCCCGTCTCCTCAATGCGCTGACCACGGAGCTCCAGTGCTGGGCACAGTTTCTCCTTGGTTCTGACTTTCGGTTGTGCTTGAGACAGTGCAACAAACTAGACGTTTTCCACGCCGGGTCAAGCCTGTGTCTGAGCCGTGACCGGGTGTCCTCTGGGCACTCGTGGAGGTCACGTTCCCGCCGGGGCTGGGGGTCCCTGCCCACCAGCCCCACTGCCCGCGGAGTGCAGTGGACGTGATCGCCTGCCCTGACCCACGTGACATGCACACCGCCTGCCGAGGGTGGCGGGCCTGCGGGAGGGGTCACTCCACAGGGGCTTGTGCCCCTGGTCCCGGGAGGTGGGGTGCAGGCCGCCTGCTCACGGAGGCACTGAGGCCGGGACTAAACCTCCGTCCAGGAAACAAGGGTGAGAAGTGCCCTATGGGACCAGCACACGGAGAAAGACCACGTGCCGGACGGCAGGGCACCTGGGCCCAGATGCTGACGGAGTGTCACATCCCAGTCAGCAGACGTGGAGGACTGAGGACTGGAAGCAGGAGGGCTGCGGATTCCCGGCGGGGGAGGGGCACTGCGGCCTCGGCTCCCCACAGGGACTCATGACCTTGCTCAGCTGGTCAGGACCCCCTCGCGGTTTCTCTGTGGGAGGGGCAGGAGGAGCTCCCAAAATAATGCCTGTTCACCACCAACGCCCCTGCCGGCCTCTGGCCTCCGCCCCCCAAGGGCCCGCAGGTGAGACTCAGTCACGGAACTCACCCTGGTGACAGGGAGCCCAGCTCTGGCGCCCCAGGCTGCCTACTCAGCACCCTCACTGTCCTGGGAAGAGGAGTGAGGATGGGGTGGGACCAGGGACACCCCGCAGCCCAGCCAGGCCCCCAGAGGTGTACCATGCAGGTGGCATCGGGCTGAGGGGGCCGAGCGAGACTTCACAGCCCGTGGACCACTGCTCAGCTGTTTGCACAAAATAAATGTGAGGTGGATTAAATGGTGTCTGGTTTCTGGGTGGCCAGGGCTTTCTGACCTCAGTGGTGGGGAAAGCGCAGAGGAAATGGATTTGATTTCTTCAGGGGAAATGCTGCAGGTGGAAAGCCACGTGCACTGAAGGGAAATGGCACCGGGGCGCGGTGTTGCGCAACACCCTCGCACTGGCTCCACCAGGAGGAGGGACGCCTCAGACCCGATGGACAAAGGAGGGGCAGGGCCGAGGGTGGGGGAGCCCCTGGCAGCCCAGCAGCGGCCTCGAAACGTTCGCGCCCAGGACTCCACCCCGGACACTGCCCTACGTCCGAGTCCTGGGCCAGCAAACGGCCTGACGGCCTGATGTGCAGCACAGCCCGCGGCGGACTGTGGAGCCCACGGCACAGGCTCTCGGGCAAGCGGGCGCGGGCACCCGTCCACTGGGCAGCCTGGCTCCTGGCGGCGGCAGCTGCTGTGCCCTCAGAGGCCACTCGTGGGGAGGAGGCTGTGCGCTCACTGGCGGGTTGAGAGCCTCGGCTCCAGGGCACCCGAGGCCCGAGAGGAACGAGCCCACCACACAGGCTGCTGCGCAAACCTGTTTGCAGGTGTTGAATTCCTAGCTGTGTAGATTTTTATTCCAAAAGTAATAAAACTTGCATTTTAAAGCGCAGTCCTCGCTAGCATTCTCTCTGTGGTGTCAGCGCTAGCTGAGTCTGCTCTCAGAAATAACCACCAAAGACTTCGTAAAACTCATGTTCCCAAGGTGTACAATATAGCAGCTTATGCTACGTGCGTTTAAAAATACTAAGTGTGTGACATGGTGTCATGTGTGTAAAAACATGCATAGGACAAGTACATGTATATACGCACATGGAAAAAACAGGAAGCAAAGACACCGAACGCTAGCAGTGTGTCTGGGGGGTGGGTGTGGGTTGGCCTCTTGATTGGGGGCTGGGCTGGGCAGTGGGTGTCTCCAGGCGGGGCCCCGCCCTCCCTGCCCCAGCTTCTCTGCAGAGTCCGGTCCGCTGTGAGCGTGATTCTATAAGCTAAATTCCTTAAACTCAGCCAAGGTAGAAATCTGTCTTCCCCTCTGTCCTGACCGGGGGGTGGGTACATGTGTGTAGACATTTGTCATCCCTCAGACTGTACACTCCAAGTCTGTGCATTTATTACCCGTCGATTGCGCCTCCGTTTTAACATGTAGCCAAAACCAACCACTGCGGGGCGGGCTCCGTCCGGTCACTGCTTCTGAATCGGGTCCCGAGGCTGCACAGCCTCCATCCCGACGTCCAGGACACACCTTGTTCTGAGCAGGATGTGGGGTGACTTTGGAAACTGCTCTCAATACAGTATTTGAAAGTTGAAGAAGTGGGGGGCGGGATGGAAATTGGGGGAAAGAGTAACCTCGGGTGAGCGAGGCTTCAGAGGCACAGCGAGGTCGGCACAGGGTCAGTCACCAGGGCCTTGCTGGCCTGTCCTCCTGGCATCCCCCCAGCCACCAGACAGCACGCAGTGTCCTGTGCTGTCCCTTCAGGCTCCGGGCAGGCGGTCATGATACCAACAGGTGTCAGGGTACAGATTCCGGCCGCCTGGCCGGGTTCACTAGGCCCCTGGACGGGCCCGGGGGGACCGAGTTGGCCACTGTCAGGTTTTCCTGTGAAAGTCTGGAGGAATGAGCGAACTCGGCTAACGAACCAGCACTTCACTGCAGAGAAGAGGGGCCTGTTGTGGGCAGAGGAGCCAGTGAGACCGCCTGCCAGGGGCCGAGAATGGAGCTCTGTCCACCAGGGACCCTGACTGGGCCTGGCCGCCTTGTCCCCAGACTCCACGCTCATCACCAGGCGGTCATGGAAACGGGGCGGGGCCCCTGTGCTTGCTGCCTCCCAGGGGCTGGAGGGCTCAGCCGGCTGATAAGCCCAAGCTGGGCCTGCCCTCCCTCTCCCCTCCCTCCCCTCCAACCCCCCCTCCCCCGGCCAGCAGCGGCCACCAGATACCCTTATCTGCCCTGCACCTCCCCTCTCACCCACAGGCGTCAGTCCCCAGTGAGGCTTGGGGAGGCCGTGCCCAGAACCAGGCCCTGCCTGCTGGGCTGTCACAGGGCTGTGAGCTGGCCTGGGCTCCCTCTCCCTTCAGCGAGGACATCAGGCTGATGCCCGGGCTGCCCCCCTCCTGTCCACTCCTCCAAGGGGTGTTGAGATGGAACCCCAATGTCACCCAAGAAATGAGGGTGCAATCCCCTGCTCACCCCAAACCAAACCACTCCACTTGGGCCCTGGCCTTCCCCACTCTGTGCCACCCACAGTCCTCCTGCGGGGATCCTGCCCCAAACTCCAGGACCAGCCCAGGTGCCACCTCCGCTCGCCTGACGATGAGAGGCATCCCCCTGGCAGGGCCTCAGGGAGCCCTGAGATGGGACAGCTCCCCCTGCCCCTGCCTCACCCCAGTCCTCCCAGCCCAGGGGGCACAAAGGAGGTTGTCCCCGAAGAGGGGGAGTGAGAGGGGACCTCTGCCTGGGCCTTGGACCAGCCCCACAGAGGCCAGAGCTGGCGCTGGGAAAACAGAGGAAGTCTGCAGGCCCAGGTCCCCCACCAGGTGCCCAGCATCAGGGCTCCAAGCCCCTTACCCCCTCACCCGCAGAGCCACCATGACCTGTTCTAGACACTTGGCTCCCCGTCCCGTCTCCCCTCAGGAAATGCCCCCTCCCCCACCGCGGCGCCCGTGTGAGGACTGGGGCCTTGTAGAGGGACCAGGGGCTCCTGAGGCCGTTGTGAGCTGGGAAAGGTGAGTATCCAACCCCCCCCCTCCCCGCCCCGTGTCAAGGTTCAGAGAAGCTACCCAACTGGCCCAGGACACATGGGGGGAGGGCCCTCCCACCCGGAGCCCAGGATCAGCCACTGGCTGCACACCCTTACCCCCTCCTCCCCACCAGGCCTGTGCACCCCCACCCCACACGTCCCAGAACTGGGGTCACATCCTTTTCGGGGCACACAGAGCTTGGAGATGGTCCAAAACACTTTGAAAACATGGGGACACAAGCCCGGGGTACAGGGGTTTGTCCCAGGTCACCCTGAGAGTGAGTGGCAGGTGCAGGCCAGAACCAGGCCCCCCAAGCAAGACTTTCCTGCACCCAGGCCCCTTCTGTATCCCGTCCTATCGCCACCAAAGCCTCTTCGGCCCCCAGGCATGCCCCCCTCAGGGACGCTGGGGCAGGGTGGGCAGTGGGTGCCCCGCCAGGCTGGTGACTGCGTCACGCACACCTTTAGCCCTTAGCTCCTGGCAGGACACCGTGGCTGCCACCCCCGGGTTGAATTTCACGGCCCAGAATTCCTGGGCCCTGCAGCCTGGCTGTACTCCTGGTCCAAGGCTCCTGGGCATGGACCCCGCTTTTCGGCCAGGGCCCCTTTCCCTGAAGGGCTGTGACAGATCTGCTGGCCAGTCTGCACCTTGAGAATCTGCCTGCGGAAACCAGCTCTACTGGCTGGACACGCAGGCTTGCCACTGGGCGATGCAGCCACACCACCCTGGGCACCACCTAACACCCCCTGGGAGGCCCACCTTGGGGGACTGAGGGCGGGCCAAGGCACAGCCAACCCACCTGAAGGGTGGAGCTGGGCCAGGAGCCCAGGCTGGGTGCCTGCTCATCCTCAGGGAGAAAAAAGGGGGTGACAGCACGAGGCCAGGCCTGGGGAGGCCAGGTTTGGTGGGGAAGTCACAGTGACACCCAGGGTGGGATAGGGAGGACCAGCTTGGGGCGCACCTCCCCCTGTAGCACCGCAGCCTTCCTGGCCTCCTCGCCCTCCAGACCCAGCCCCCTGCTGTCAGTCCACAGCCCGGCTCAGCTTAATGGTCACTCCCAGAGGGATAACCTTCCAGGAGGTTCTAGAATCGAGAGGAGGGTGGAAGGTTGGCCCTCACCTTCCTCAGGCTGGGCAGTGAGCTGAGGTCAAGGCCTGCCCTTGGGAGCCACGTGATCCCTCAACCCCGCACTGCGCAGGGAGGTCATGCACTGAGCCCAGCCAGACTCAGAAAACCTGCGGCTTGGAGCCCAGCTGCCCACCCTCCCAGCCCCATGATGGGACAGACGAGGCAGAGTCTAACGTATAGCGGTCAGTGTATGTAAAGTGCCAGTACAACCTCCGAAAATAGTGCTCTCCCATGTCCAGTCCCAGGGCGCCCGGGGCTAGCCCTTGCCCGTGAGGTCCAGCGGCTGCAGGAAGGGCGGCAGCGGCAGCTCATCCAGGGCCTCGGGGAAGCGGCTGGGCGAGATGGCGGTGACCAGCACCTGCATGGCGCGCACGAAGAGCGAGGGCGGCGCCAGGCCCGCCAGCCACTGGAACTTGTCTTCGCCCAGCAGCCGCTGCCAGCGCGGCCGGTCGCCCAGCAGCTCGCAGCGGGCCAGGCGGGCGGCCGCGGGCGTGTACAGCACCAGCAGGTCCAGCAGCAGCAGGCGGCGCTGGCGCGCCTCCCCGGGCGCAGCGGGTGCCTCCCCGGGCACAGCGGGCGCCCCGGTGGCAGGGGTGGCCCCGGAGTCGAGGCCCAGGTGGCGCAGCAGCAGCTCGAGTGGCGTGAGGCCCCCCGCCATCACGCAGGCCGGGCGAGGCTCCGTGGCCGAGCAGCAGGAAGAGGCACTCGGGCCGCGCCAGTTCGCAGGCCACGTGCAGCGATGTGCCACCGCCCTCGACGCGGCCGCAGCCCGGCGGTCCAGCAAGGCGCGCGCGCTCCTCGGCCGGGAAGTCCCGCACGGTGCGCAGGA
>NW_005871658.1:165220-166670 GCF_000147115.1 Myotis lucifugus
GGCATGCTGGCGGGGCCACGCCGGGCTCACGGCATGGGCTCCGCGGCCAACCACCTACAGGCAGAGGGGACACGGTGAGGCGCCTGGGCCCCTGTCCCCACCGCCAGGGGAAACCGGAGGGCCCAAGAGGGATCTGATCACCCCTCACAGGGCCGACACTGTACCCACCTCCAGCCTCACCGGCCCTGCCAGGCACTCCTCACAGCTCCCTTTCCTCCAGACCCCAACCACCTCCCACCTCCTGCTCCAGCTGCGCCTGACCTGAAACCCCCTCGTTCTCTGGCATCTCTAGGAGACCTGCCTCTGCCCGCAGCTCCTCCCACCCCCATGACCACTGTGAAACCTTACCCCCACCCCAGCCCAGGGACCCCAACAGAGAAAGGCCAGGTGGGGGGTAGGAAAGCTGACCCACATCTCAAGTGGAGCCAAACCCTTTCTGTAGCCCAGTCCTTTCTGTAGGACAAATCCGTCCTAACCTTGACCTGTCCTCTGACCCCTGACCCTAGAGTCTACCCCCAGGCAGGGCAGGGGCAGAGCTCTGGACTCAGACCTACCTGGTTCCTGCACGGGATCCCCTAGCAGACGCGGGTCTGTCACTGCGCCTTCATCTGTAAGGAAGAGGGGAATGCAGGCCGAGAGCCCGGCAGGGTGAGTTTGGGGCGGGGCGGGACGCTACCTTCCACCCAAACATGATGTCTGCAGGGTGTCCACACCCCTGGCTCCTGGGAGGGGGCGGGAGGGTGAAGTCTACTAGAGCCTGGGGTGCACGGCACTTCCCAGCCCGCAAACTCCCAGCCACTAGGGGAAGCAGGTGCTGTCAGCCATTCTCCAGCAAGGGGCAGGCTAGGCGAGGACCAGGCAGCGAGCCATGGCAGAGCCAGGCCTCCGGCCCGGATCTCCTGCCTCCCGTTTGGGGCTCTTTCCATACATGGGGTGTCCCAACCCCTGAGGGCGCCCAGCCTGAGCCCTGACCTTGCCTTCTGCGCCCCCAGCCTCCACCTGAGCCTCTGACCCCGGCCCAAGGTCCCCACTGCTTTCTCCCAGGGCGAAGTCCTCGATCAAAAGTCAAAAAGGGTCCGGGAACTAAGTTACGGAGACGGGCACGGTGGGGGTGGCCTGCAGGCCCAGCGCCCTTTGGGGGGCACTCCGACTGGACACCCCCCACGCCTGGGCCTCTGCGCCCCAGGTGGACCCTGTGTGGGCAGCGTGGGGCGCCGGGCGGGTTACGTAAAGTTGGGCCGCCCCACGTCACCGGGCATTGAGTCACGGCCGCGGCTGGGTGAGTGGGGGGTGGGGCTGAAGAGAGCCGAGTGGCGCGTCCCGGGCCGCCCGCCAGCTCCTCTCGGTCCCCTCCGGGCGACGCGGTGACCCCGCCGGGGGCGAGGCCGGTGCTGCGGGCCGGCTGGACTGGCGCAGCGAAGGCGGCACTGCGTGTGCGTGTGTCCAGGGG
>NW_005871658.1:167564-168393 GCF_000147115.1 Myotis lucifugus
TCCAAGGAATGGACGAACGGGTGCAGACAGCCATTTGTGAGCACCTACTGTGCGCCATTTTCACATTCGGTAGTGCTGGGAGCCGATGACCCCAATTCACCTGCCCGGAATCGGGGCTCACAGAGGGGTGCCCTCCAGACGAGCAGCAGCCAGGACGCCAGCCAGGCGCTTCCCTGCTTTTCTTCAGACGTGTGGTGGGTTGGGCCCCAGCCCCCCCACAAGGGGTCCGAGGTTTGGGGCACCGCACCGGTCACGCCGAGACGCACCCAGGCGCCCTCACCCGGAGCCCCGCCTCACCTCAGTGCGGTGCGGCCTCGCAGGCCCGCCCCTGCCTCCGGGGCCCATGGCAGCCAGACGCACAGGAGCCGGGTCGCAGGCGGCAGCCGCACTCCCGGGAGCACTTACTTGTCTGGATCGGGCTCCACTTGGCCTGGCCCCAGCCTTGACCTCCTCCCCTCTCTGAGCTCCGTTCCCTACCCCGGGCCCCTCCCCTGTCCCTGTCCTGGGTGTCTCTGCGTAGGATGGGGTCCGAGAGAATGGCGGTCCTGGGGCTGACCTTTGGCCTTTGGGAGCCCCAGGTCCTGGGAGACAGCCTCGGGAGCTGCTGCTCGGCCCCAAGAAGACAAGGGCTGGAGTGGAGGCCTCAGGCGTCTCCATGGCAGCAGTGGAGTGAGGGTGAAAGGGCATCAGCTGTGGGTGCCAGGCGTGCAGCTGGCTTCCGGGCAGTTCTCTCTCCGCCCTCCATGCCCTCCTTGCTGGGGTTCCCAGAAGCCCCTTTCTAAAAGTCAAATCTGACCCCATTTCCCTACTGCTTAGGACAGTGGTTCTC
>NW_005871658.1:169804-174094 GCF_000147115.1 Myotis lucifugus
CCGGGGCCACCTGGGGGGGGCACCCTCAGGCCAGGGGCAAGGAGCATGACCCTGATGTCAGAGAGCCCCGGGCTCCGCCAGGGCCCAGGCCGGTCCACATGCAGGGCTTGTCCGGTTTGAAGTTTTGGCTTCAGGTCCCCACTGACTGGGAGTTCCCCTCTAGACATGGCTGTCTGCTCCCCAGCCCGAAGCGGGGCTTGGCCACCCTCTGAGAGCCGGGGCCTCCCCCAGGCCGGGGCTGAGCTTCAGGGAGGGGGCGGCCTGGGGGAGGCAGGGCTGCAGGTGCAGGTGAGCTTGGACGGGGCTGGCCAAGGGGCTGCAGGGGCGGGAAGAACACCTGCGGGCCAGCGCCCCGGGACTGGCCCGCCTCCCCGAAAGAACAATGAGGCGGGGCGGGAGCAGAGCGGCCGCGGTGCATTGTGGGCCGCGCAGGCCTCGGATTCCGGGGCGGCGGAGGGGTCCCGCGGAGAGCGGAGCCTGGCGGTGTGCGCGGCCCGGCCCGGGGCCCTGCAGGGAGGAGAGAAGTCCTCGCTCCTTCCGGTAGCAGCGCCTCGCTCCCCCTCACCCTGTGCTGCGAGGGGCCGGGCCGGGCCGGCGATGCCTGGTGTGCAGATGTGCCTGCTGCACCGCGTCCTGCTGCACCGGGCGCACAGGGCGGCTGGAGAGCTCCCCGCCGCGGGCCCAGGGCGGGCGGGAGGAATCCGGGGAGGAATCCGGGGAGAGGTGCCCTGAGCAGGGTGGGGTGGAAGAGGCCCCGAGAGGAGGAGGAACGGCATAAGCAAAGACACAGCCCAGCCCAGCTCAGTGAGTGAGCGTCCACCTAGGAACCAGGAGGTCAGGGCTCCAGTCCCGGTTGGGGTACATGCCCGGGTTGCGGGCTCCATCCCCAGGGTGGGGCGTGCAGGAGGCAGAAAAACAAACAAACAAACCAAAAAACAGACAGAGGCAGGAAAGAGCAGTGCCAGGGAAGACTGAATCAGATACGAGTGTAAAGAATGTGGATCTGCCCTCGCTGGTGTGGCTCAGTGGATAGAGCGTCGGCCTGCGGGCTGAAGGGTCGGTTAGATTCCTGTCAAGCGCACATGCCCGGGGGAGGCAGCCGATGGGTGATTCTCTCTCACCATTGATGTTTCTATCTCTCCCTCTCCCTTCCTCTCTGAAATCAATAAACATATATATTAAAAAAAGAAAGAAAATAATTTGGAGTCTGCCCTGGACAGTTTTCTCAGTGGTTAGAGCTTCGGCGGGCAGACCCATCAAGGGCACGTACCTGGGGTGCAGGTTCCCAGCCCCTTCAGGCTGGCAACCTATGTGTCTCTCTGACGTCATGTTTTTCTCTCCTTCTCCTCCCTCCCTCCTACTCTCTTTAGAGATCAATGAAAAAAATATCCTTGGGTGAGGATTAAAAAAAAAAATTGCTGCCCTAACCGGTTTGGCTCAGTGGATAGAGTGTCCGCCTGCGGACTGAGGGGTCCTAGGTTCGATTCTGGTCAGGGGCACGTGCCTTGGTTGTGGGCACATCCCCAGTGGGGGGGCGTGCAGGAGGCAGCTGATTGATGTTTCTCTCTCATCGATGTTTCTAACTATCCCTCTCCTTTCCTTTCTGTAAAAAAATCAATAAAATATATTTTAAAAATTGCTGTCTGCCCATCTGTCAGTGTCTCTCTAAGGCTGTGAAGGTGCAGGCGGGGAGCAGACAAAGGCCCTGGGTGTGGGTGGAGGATGGGCAGGGAAGGGGGCTGGCAGACCACAGCAAAGCTAAGGCTATCAGGTTGGGGGGAGGGGAGGTTAGCCACTGGACAGAGGAGAGGTTAAATGTGCTATCTCCACTTCCTCTGGAAACTTCATAAGAAGATGGCAAAGAATCCACAAAGGCATAGACGCGAGGAGAGGACCCTGAGTGAGACATCCGACACATGTTAGGCAGGGGGGTCTCAGCCTAGAAGAGGCAGCAGCCACCATGCGCCTCCCTGGGGGGCCACGGAAAGCACCCGCAGAAATTGGTGGGTAGATCTGGGCACTGTGGGGGGCAGGGTGGCCTCTGATGACAGCCCCAGTGGAGGACAGACCCTAAGGTGACTCCAGTGATCTGCCCCAGTGTCCTCGCCCCCTGCCACCCCTTCCCCTGGGGAGTAAGGGGCCTGTGACTTGCTTCTAACCAATGGAATGTGGCGCAGAGGATGGGCTGTCACCCCTCCGAGTGGAGAGAGAGATTCTCCTTGTAACCTGCCACGCCGAGGCCGCCCAGGTGGTGAGGGACTGTGGCGGCCTCCAGCCACGGCCAGCAAGAAGCCAGGGCCCCTGGCAACATAACCACCAGGACATAGGCCCTACCAGCGGCCCGATGAGCTGGAAGCAGATTCTCCCCGCTGACCCCGCAGGTGAGCACCCAGTGGGGACACCTTGGTTGTGGCTGTTTGAGACCCTGAGCAGAGGGCCAGCTCGGCCAGACTTCTAGCTCCTGGGAACTGAAGTCAGAAATGTGTTTGCTGTGAGCTGCTAAGTCCGAGGTAGTTTGTTGTGCAGAAAACGGATACACTCCCAAACCTCCCCACAGCTCTCAGCTGAGCAGGTCCACCCCCTGTCCTGGCTCCACCTGCCCCCCTGCAGGAGACAGGAGGCAGAATCCCGGAGAACTGGCAGGGGGCAGTGGGGGCTGAAAAGAGGCTTGGGTGGCTGCAGCTTCCCCGCCCCACCCTGCCCTCCCTGCCCTGCTCTTAGGCCGCTAGAACCTGAGCCTGTATTCGCAGGCAGATTCTTTTTAAAAAATATATATGTCTTACTGATGTCAGACAGGAAGGGAGAGGGAGCGAGGACAGAAACACCAGTGAGAGAGAATCATTGATCAGCTGCCCCACACCAGGGATGGAGCCTGAAACCCAGGCATGTGTCCTGACTGAGAATCCAACTGTGACCTCCTGCTTCATAGGTCGACGCTCAACCACTGAGCCGCACGGCTGGGCCCCAGGCAAAATATTGGAGGACTCTTCTCTGGAGACTGGAAGGCCCTGGGTTCTCCCTGCCCCTTGCTGTACAGGCCACTCGCTCTGCTTCGGCAAAAGGAGAGAGTGGGAGTGAGACAGGCGAGTAAGGGACCTGTGGGACAGGGCACTGAGACAGGTGGTTAACGGCCAAGCAGGTTACAGGCATCTAATAAGTAGAAACACCCCATCTTCTGCAACCTAGGGCACTTCAGAGCAAATGGCTTACACTTCACCCCAGGCAGAGGGTAAACAGCTTAAATCAAGCTACTCAGGGAGGCAGAGAGCAGAAACCCAATTGGTGCCATTTGCCAGCCACACCCAAGGACGATGAAGCGGAGGGGATGAACTCATACTGGTGCAGCAGCACAGAGCTGAGGAATGTTCTACTGACCCTCCTGGAGACCGCCCACCTCCCAGCCTTTAAAACCCTAGCTGAGCCCGGCCGGCGTGGCTCAGTGGATGAGCGTCACCTTATGGACCAGGAGGCCACAGTTCGATTCCCAGTCAGGGCACATGCCTGGGTTGCAGGCTCGATCCCCAGTGTGGGGTGTGCAGGAGGCAGAAGGTCAATGATTCTCTTTCATCCTTGATGTTTCTATCTCTCCCTCTCCCTTCCTCTCTGAAATCAATAAAAGTATATATATATATATTTATATATATAAATATAAAAATATAAAAGTATATATATTTATCCTATCTAATAAAAGAGAAACATGGTAATTAGCGTACAACCGCTACCCTTCCCATAGGCTAATCAGGGCGATATGCAAATTAACTGCCAGCCAAGATGGCGGCTAATTTGCATATGTAGGCACAATGGTGGGAGGCGAAAGGGAAAGGACGGAAGAAGCCCCCTGCCACTGACGGTGGTCGGAAACCCAGGGGGTTTTCCCTGGGGGCCGCCTTTGCCCTGCCCCCCAGCTGTGATCAGAGAACCAGGTGCCTTTGCTGCCCCGGCCAGTGATAGTGGGAAGCAGAGGTGGAGCCAGCAATGGGAGCTGGGCAGGGACGGAGCCAGCAGTCCGGGGAGCTAGGGATTCCTTGCCCAGGC
The DNA here is from genome assembly GCF_000147115.1 of Myotis lucifugus. Lineage (NCBI taxonomy): Eukaryota > Metazoa > Chordata > Mammalia > Chiroptera > Vespertilionidae > Myotis > Myotis lucifugus. Next base: position 173,840 of record NW_005871658.1, read on the forward strand.
CTAAAGCCTTGGCGAAAGACGTTAGGCCTGGGCAGGGGTGGAGCCTGCAATCATGCGGAGCTGGGGGTCCCCTGCCCAGGCCTAATGCCTTGCCAGAGGCGTTAGGCCCGGGCAGGGGCAAAGTGGGAGATCGCGGGAGCTGGGGGTCCCCTGCCCCGGCCTGACACTCTGGCGAGGTGTCAGGCTTGGCAAGGGGCGATCAGCGATCGGAGGGTGATGGGGGTCGACGCCTCTGGCTGAGCATCAGGCCTGGGC
>NW_005871658.1:174347-182176 GCF_000147115.1 Myotis lucifugus
CCCCCCACCCAGTGCACGAATTTCGTGCACGGGGCCCCTAGTATATATATAAAACCCTAGCCAGTTTGACTCGGTGGATAGAGCACTGGCCTGCAGACTGAAGGGTCCTGGGTTTGATTCTAGTCAAGGGCACCTACCTCGGTTGCAGGATTGATCCCCGGCCCTGGTCAGGAGGCAACCAATTGATGAGTCTCTCTCACATCAATGTTTCTCTCTCTGTCCCTCCTGGGAAGGCCTGCATAACTCTAAGAGTCAAAGGAAAAATATCCTCAGGTGAGAATTAACTAAAAAAATGAAAAAATGAAAAATGAAAAAATGAAAAAATAAAACCCTCAAGATAAGACCCAGTGGGATCTCCCTCCCAGGAGCAGGCTCTGCTCCTGCCAGGCCCTCCACTCCCCTCCCCTCCCCCCTTCTCCTCCCCCACAGGAGTGCATCTCCTAAACTCTAAGGGACCCCGAGACTTGCAGTCAGGGAACAGTGGGCATTGGCAGCTCATCCCAGGCTAACCCCCTGACCTTGTCCTCGAGGCCCCCTCTTCTCTGACTTCTTAGTGAGCCAAAGCAGCCGGCCTGGGTTCATTTCCCTGCCTAGTCCCTCTCCTCTCGCTTCTTCTACCCTGGCCCTTCCTTGTTTCACTGTCCCAGCTTTATAATGTGGACAGAAGGGGCCACATGCTGAGCTGACAGCTCAGGGGAGGCCTGCATGGTGGTCTTGCAAACTCGGAGACCTAAAGTCACCACAAAGGATGGTCTGAAATTAAACTTTAACTAAAAGCAGTGATGGTGGGCAGTTACGTCCTAGGCCAGTATCTTCCCTGACAAGGTCAACCTTTACCTTCACTGAGCCTGTCTGTCTTTTTGCATCTATGATAACACACCCTGGAAATGTCTGGGTAACTTGTGACTTCCCTGTATCTGGAGCCCCTGGGGCACAACCAAATGTGCTGGGTCCCAGGACAGAGACCACAGATTCCTTCATTATCATGTTAATTGTCCCTGCACCCACCTAAGTATGTGTCCATCATTTTACTTTTTATCCAATCCCAGGGGTTTCCCTGCTTTGCTTTATCCCTCCTCCTTAATCCATCACCAATGAATTTCATGTAACCCACCTATGTTCCTCCTTTGTTTGGAATGTATAAATACAAATGTAACCCCGCCATTCTCCGGAGCACTATCTCAATTCGTTGAGGTTCTGCTTCCCGGCATATGTCGACAGTTTGGCTCAAATAAACTCACAAAAATTCTTTGCAGGTTTCAATGGTTTTTTTACGTTAACAATAACCATCCTCTAAAATTCACCAGGACTCGCGCTGTGAGATCTTTCCTGCATGGAGTCAAGAACCGACACACCGTCTGGCTGGGCAGACTGCAGGCCAGATCCTCTCTCCAGTGTTCACGCAGAAACCTTCAAACCCGAGGAGAATGTTTGTGAGTTTATTTGAACCCAACTGTCGACAATTTCTGGGAAGCAGAACCTCAATGTATTGGGATAATGCTCCGGAGAATGGTGGTCCTGCACCTCGTTTTGTACATTGCATCAAAGGAGGAGATGTAAGTGGGTGACATGAGATCCGTTCGGTGATGGATCAGGGAGGAGGGAGAAAGCAAAGGGGGAGGGACTCTCTGGGATTGGATAAAGAGTAAAATGATGGACACTTCTGTTACTTGGGTGGGTGCAGGATAGTACAATGAACATGATAACAATGACAATGAAGGAATTTGTGGTATCTGTCCGCGCATTTGGCTGTGCCCTGATGGGTCCAGAAAAAAGGGAAGTTACAAGTAACTGTGACATTCCAACGATATGATATGTTATCTACATGCAAAAAGACAGTGGGCTCAGTTAAGGTAAAAATTGAGCTTGTCAGGGAAGATATCGGCCTAGGACGTGACTGCCCACCATCACTGCTCTTAGTTAGTTTTAACTTCAGACCATCCTTGTGGTTACTTTAAGTCTAGGGTTTGCAAGGCCGCCATGCAGGCCTCCCCTGAGCTGGTCAGGGGAGCCTGTGGCCCCTCTCTCCACAGCAGGAACAGAAGTCGCATGTCACACCTTCTGAAACTCGAAGTCATCCTGGAGTCCACCCTGGCTCTCTCGCCTCTGCCACAGGGAGACCTGGGCAGCTCCCTCAGCCTGGGTCCCAGAATGAAGCAGGCGCAGCGCAGAGCCGCAGGGACCTGCAGGCCTCACATCCTGTGACTGAGACAGAGCCTTTGTGTGCCCCGGGGCGTGGGGCTGTTTGTGCCTGCGGCATATCCTAGGGCATACCCTAGCAGAGCCCAGGGATGCACCCACGGGAAGCTGGGTGGAGGGGGGGAAGGTGTGGGGTGGGAGGGGGGGGCAGGCTCTGTGCTGAGTGGGAAATAGCGCTGGGAGGTCCTGGAGCCCTGGGAAAAGGAAGACAGCTGGGAGTTCCCTGTCGCTGTGAACCACACAGATGTCTTACAGTCTCCCAGGTCAGCAGCCTGGACTGGTCCTCTCTCAGGAGCTCACAGGCTGCTCCCAAGGTCCCTGCTGGGACCCGCAATCCCATTGGAGGTCGATGGGGCTGGTCCACTCCCAGGCGCACTGATGAGGTTGCTGAGGTTCGGTTCCTCGCTGTGCGGAACGGAGGACTTCAGTTTCTTGCTGACTGTTGACCACAGGCTGCTCCCGGCTCCTGGGGACCAGGGGCGCCTCCTTGCCGCGGGCGTCTCCACACAGGCGCCCAGCAGGGCAGCTTCCTTCTTCCCCACCAAGGAAGGAGCGGGACACACCGCCGGCAAGATGGGCACTGTGATCGTCACCTGCTGGCATGTTCCCTGCAGGGAGAGCTGCTGGCGAGGGTGAGTCACAGGTCATGCCCGCTCCCGGGAGGGGCTACAGGAGGCTGCAGGGAGCACACCAGCTGGGGGATCTTGGGAGCCATTCTTCATGGAGACATAGTTGACATCTAACATATTCGCTTCCGATGTATAGCATCACGATTCGATAGTTGTGTAATGTGTGAAATAGTCACCACAGGCCTCGTTAAGATGTTCTAACCCCATGTTGTTTCTTTATTGACTTTTTTTAGAGAGAGAAGAGAGCGAGGACCATTTGCTGTTCCGCCCACCCATGCACTCATGGGTTGATTCTTGCACGTGCCCTGACCGGGATGGAAACTTCAACCTGGGCACCCCTGCAGGCTGCTCCAGCCGACTGCGCCACCGCCAGGAGGGAGCTGTTCTTGAAGCAGCCTAATCAAAGGTATTTACTAAAAGTGCCCGACCCGTGTGGCTCAGCAGTTGAGAGTCGACCCAGGAACCAATCGGTCGCTGGTTCGATTCCCGGGCAGGCCACATGCATGGGTTTTGGGCTCCATCCCCGGTGGGGGCTGTGAAGGAGGCAGCCAATTGAGGATGTTCCTCTTCATTGATGTTTCTCTCTCTATCCCTCTCCCTTCCTCTCTCTCTAAAAAAATCAATTAAAAATATATTTTAAAAAAGAACAACTAAAAGTCAGATCATACGTACATGGTTATAGTCCCTGGCTCCGCGGTAAACAATGTTCATGGAATCATGCTGATGGAACAGCTGAACATTGGCTTAACCAAACGTGTTGCACGCGGGTGAAGGCAGGACGCGGGGACCGGATGGGGGGTGTTGCAGGGAAGGGTGAGGAGGCTAAACCTCCTCTTCCCTCAGCAGGAGTTTGGTAAATCAGCAGCTGCAGCTGCCAGCTCGCTGTCTGTAAACACGGAGATGAAATCCCGCAGAGCTGAACGCCATCCTCTCTGGGGAGGGCGAAGGCCTAGTCATCATTTCAAGTCTGTGCTCGTCATGTGGGATCCTTTAAACTATTGCATTAATGGGTAAAAATACACATTAATTAATAGAGAAAAATAAGGGGATGAGAAAGGTCCTCAGGAGTGACAGGAAGTCAGTCCCCTGGGAGCCTGAACCCTCAGGACTCCTCCCTGGGGGGCGGGGCTGGGAGGGTGGGAATAGGTAACCAGAGCCTCCACTGGGAGACTGGGAAGCCATGGCTGCAGGATTGGGAAGCTTGAGGTGTGAGGGGAAGGGGACCCGCCCCCCAGGCCCCCGCAGGATGGGCAGGGGCCCAGCGGGAGGTGCCCCCCAACTCCGCCTGGGAAGGCCCTCTCCATAGACGTTTCCTGGGAGGACCCTGAAGGCTTCCCTCAGGTGTTTTTGTTTTTAGCTCCGTAGCTCCTGTACTTTGTATCTAAGTCCTGAAGGCTGCTGGTAACTTCGGGAAGGCACCGGTGCCCTGGAAAAGCACCGCCCAGCAGTGACAACCAAGTGTGCTCCCAGTTCCTGTGCCAGGTCACCCAGGGATCCAGCCCCCCACCCCACCCCAGGGCCACCTCACCCCTCTTCCAGGCCTCCAGGCCTCAGTGCGGGAGACCCTCATTTGTGCACGTGCCCCGGGGTGGGGTGCAGGCGGGGTGCAGGATTTTGCTGTTCTAACCCAGCGGCAGATGGCACGCCTCTGCACACCCTGCCCGGCCTGCTTGGTGCACACCCGCCCCCCCCCCCCCCCCGGGGGAGAGGCCTGCCCTGGGAGGCTGGGTCTGGCTGGGAACACTCCCCAGGCTGGAGTCCGGCCCAGCAGCGTGTGGCCTGCATATGGAGGAGGGTTTGGTGAAAAGGACTGAGGGGAGAGGAATGGCGGGGAGGCGTGGGGGAGGAAGGGATTCCTGGGGGTGCTCCAGCGCTGGCAACCACTGAGGGCACAGGGCCAGGTCTGCGGCTGCCCACGGCCACTGCTGGGCACTGGCTGCCACACGCCCTGCCCGAGAATAGCGGCTGGAGGGTGGTGCTGGCTTTACTTGCTCCCTGCACATATGTTATTTTTTTTAAATATGTTTTTATTGATATCAGAGAGGAAGGGAGAGGGAGAAAGAGAGAGAAACATCAATGATGAGAGAGAATCACTGATCGGCTGCCCCTGCATACCCGACACTGCGGATCCAGCCCCCAACCCAGGCCTGTGCCCTGAACGGGAATTGAACCCTGACCTCCTGGTTCATGGGCCGACCCTCAACCCCTGAGCCACTGAGGCTGGGCTCCCTGCGCAGACTTTAAAGTGACCCCGGCAACTTGCTAACCTCTCTGGGCCTCAGTTTCCTCACCAGTAAAGTGGGATGACAACGGGCACCTGGCAGGAGGCCTCGCTGGGCTGGGAACTGACCCGGGAGGGGCGTGTGGCCGGGCTTTGGTCTGAGCTGCCCGCTCCTGTGGCTCCATCCCCTCCTGTGGCAGGACTGGCACACCTGCCTCCAAGCCTCAGTTTCCTTCACCAAACAATGAGCGTGGCAGCTCCTCCTCGAAGGGTCCTGATTGTCACCGAATATCCTGCCGATTCTGCCCCGGAGCCCGAGCCCCCAGCCCCGGAGCCTGTGTAGCCCCGGGAAGGGCCAGACCGAGTTGCCCCTCTCTTCTTCCCAAGGATGCTTCGGCCACCCCCCACTTGCTGTTCTATCGGGGACCCCAATCTTGGCACAGGTGTATTTCTGGAAACAAAGAGCGTCCCGGCCGGGGCCCTGGGGGTGTCTGGCTTCTGCCTGGAGCGCCTCCCCCTGCTCCCCCAGGGGTCCCAGCAGGAGAGGAGTTTGACCATGGGGACTGGGTCCTGGGGGAAGGGCTGTTGAGTAATGCGGGTCCCTGGCCAGAGAGAGTGAGAATCAGAGAGATGGTGGGGCCTGGGAGCAGTGACAGCAGTCACCCACCCGGGGACCGTTAGGGGGTCCCACCACCGGGTCCCAGGTCCCAGGTCCCAGGGGAAAGGCGGCGTTTCTTTCTAAGCACAACCACCTCCCTGCTCCTACCCTTGCCCAGAGCAAGGCCTGATGTTCTAATCCGGAGCCCACGTGCCCTGGAGCGGACACGGGTGCCAGGCCCCGGAGGCGCCCCGAGCTGGCCCTCACAGCAGCGGGACGGGTCTAGCTATCAGTGCGGTGCACACAGATCCAGTTACGGAGACGCAACGCGAGCCTGCGGAGCCGGCTTCCCCTTACACGGGCGAGGCTTCCTCTGCCCTCGAACTGCTCTCCAGCGCTGGTGGCTTCTTCACCACGGCCCCCAAATGGAAACAACGCAATGAGGATAAATAGATGTGATATGTCCGTGAAAAGGAAAATGGGCAAATTCCTGACTACACCCCCTCCCCCAGGACGGCCTCACAGGCACCACCTGAGCGAGTCCTCCTCATGCAGGAACACGAACCGAGCGGTGGCATTCCTGTGAAATCCTGGAGCAGGCAGAGTTGGTCTACGGTGGCAGAAAGTGGGTGGGTGGGTGCCGGGGACCCGGGTGGGTAGGGGAGGGCACCCCAAACATGGGGGGATGGGATGATCTTCATGTGACTGATGCCCACATTGGCCTGAACTAGAGAACTAGACACTTTAAACGGGTGCACTGCCCTGTGTGACAATGTAGTGTAAAAGAAACTAAATACTGGTTTTTCTGTAAATTCATGTCATGACCCATTAAGGGACCAGTGGCCCTCCACTGGGGCTGTGCTGGCATCTGTGCAGAGGGGCAGGGAATATGGATGTGGACTGAGGGGACCCCCCCCCCCCCCGGGCTGGAGTGGTGGAGTTAACCCAGAGGGCGGGGGGAGGCCTGTGTGGGCAGGGGCCTGGCGCCCACAGTCGTGTGTAGTCATCACCCCCTTCGTGGCGGGCCTGCCTCTGCAGTGGGTCTCTGTCCTTTTTTCTGTGATTAACCCCTGGTTCTGACACATAGATTTTTTTTTTAAGTTAAAGTCCATTTTATTTATTTATTTATTTATTTATTTATTTATTTTAAATATATTTTTTTATTGATTTCACAGAAAAGGGAGAGACATAGAAACATGAATGATGAGAGACTCATGGGTCGGCTGCCTCCTGAACCCCCTACACAAGGGACGGAGCCCCCGACCCAGGCCTGTCCCCTGCCCAGGAATCGAACCGTGACCTGGTTCATAGGTCAATGCTCAACCCCTGAGCCACCCCAGCCAGGCTAAACGACATTTCCCTTATTTATTTTTATATTCAGTATTTTTTATTAGTTTCAGGTGAGCCAGCATGGTGGTTAAACAAGCATTTACTAAGTGTCCCCCTGATTGTTCCAGGACCCCCCTGCCCATGCATAGTTTTTACAATACTAGAAGGCCCGGTGCACGAATTTGTGCACAGGTGGGTCCCTCCAGCCTGGCCGGTGATCGGGGCCGATCGGGGGGGCCAGCTTGCCTGGGGGAGGGACCATGGGGGGTTGGCCCCAGCAGCAAGCTAACCAACGGCCGATTCCATGAGGAATCGGGCTCCCTCCTCCCTCCTGTCTGGGTCCGGGGTGCGGGTGAACCAGATTTGGGGCTCTCAGGGCCCCAGCAGCGAGGTCTGGGTCAGTGCGTGTCACAGCTACCGGCCGGTCGTTCCGGTCGTTCAGTCGTAATGGCCGCTTAGGCTTTTATGTATATAGATTATTGACTATATTCCCTGTGCTGGACTGTACACACAGTAGCCTTTTTTTAAAAAAATATATTTTATTGATTTTTTACAGAGAGGAAGGGAGAGAGATAGAGAGTTAGAAACATTGATCAGCTGCCTCCTGCACACTCACCACAGAATGAATGAGGATGAGGGAGGGTAGTGCCAGGTGAGGCTGAGGCTGGGCTGGTGTGACCGTGAGGGGCTCAAGGCCACAGGGAGCCCACGGGCTCTCTCCTTAGGGCACTGGGAGGCTGCTCCTCAGCGAGCCTGGCAGAACCCAGCTGAACGAGGGGAGCTCTGGGCAGTCACTCGCCCTTCTGATCCAATCACTGTGCTCGGAAGTGCCTCGCCCTGATTGGCTGACCTG
>NW_005871658.1:182634-185031 GCF_000147115.1 Myotis lucifugus
CACCCTGCTTTTGCTTAAAGCCACGTTCCCACCAGCTTCCTCATGACCGGCTCTGCAGGGGGTGGAGGAGTTCTGGCCAGTCCCCCCAGTTTTGAACTTTGGGTGCCCCCCCCAGCCTGCACTGCACCTGGCCTCTCCACCGGGGGAGCCCCCTGCTGATGGAGGGCCTGCTGGTCGCCCCTTCTGTCCTGGCTCCCCAGGTCCGGCCGGGCTTCTCTCCCGCAGAGGCCCCTCCCCAGAATAATAACAGCAATGGCTGCAACCGCGCTCTGCACTGCCCTAAGTTTCGGCACCTAGGAACTCATTCAGTTCCCAACAGAAGGTTCCATACAGTCAGCCCACCGACACGAGGACACCCAGGACAGAGTGAGGACTTCCCAGCAGGGAGCCCACACATGGCAACCCCGAATTCACACCCAGACTCTGGCCCTACGCCATGCCCCTCCCACAGGACTATCCACCTCCTACCGTCAACTTGCCACCCAGACAATGAGCATCTTTTTATGTATTTATTTTAATTTTAGAGAGGAAGGAAGAGGGAAAGAGAGAGAGAAACATCAACGATGAGAGAGAATCATTGATCGGCTGCCTTCTGCATGTTTCCTACTGGGGATCAAGCCCACAACCCGGGCATGTGCCTTTGACTGGAATCGAACCTGGGAACTTTCAGTTTGCAGGCCAGCGCTCTATCCACTGAGCCACACCAGCCAGGGCCCAATGAGCATCTTGATGGCCCCCTCTGACCACCACACTCTGCCCGGAACCCTCCCTTGGGTAGACATGCCACGTGACCCATCAAGTCCACTTCTAGACATGCACCCAGAGAACGGAAAGCAAGGACAGAACAGATGTTTGCATGCCTGTGTGGATTGCAGCGTTATTCACAACCAGAGGCCCAGTGCACGAAATCCGTGCACGGGTGCGGACCCTAGGCCTGGCCAGCAATCAAAGCATGAGCGTCTGGCCTGGAAGGGCAGGTCCCAGCTGACCTCTGGGCCCTGGGCAACATGTGGGCCCCCTGGCCCCCTTCCACCTGAGTCATGGCGCCTGAGTCCCCATGCAGACATGCGGTGAGCATGGCTGGACGCTGCGGGCCGGGGCGCAGCGTGGGCCTCTGGGCCGCCCAGCGGTGCTGCACAGAAGCCGGGCAGGAAGCACACTCTCTCCCAGCTGGCCTTGCAGACCGGCTGCTGTTTGAACCCATGGGGAGTCTGACTGGCCCCTGCGGTCCCAGCAGCTGCAGCCCAGCACACCCAGAAGATGCTGCTTGGGTGCAGGCCAGGCACCTGAGCGTGGGGCTTCCCCAGCACACGAGCCCTGGCACCCTGAGGGAGGGTAGCAGGGGGAGTGAGAGTGAGCTCAGGGGACACCCCGCATTCTCACTGCACCTCTGTCCCCGTCACCCCCGCCCCCAGGTAGCCAGTGAGAGGTCGCAGTGTCTTGCCGACGCCCGCCATGTTCCGCACTGCCCCCTGGTGGTCAGCACACATCATAGCAAGCGGTCGAACCACCACCCGAGGGGACAATTTGCATATTAGGCTTTTATTATATAGGATACCCAAAAGGTGGAAACACCCGTGTCCACTGACATCAGATCCATACAGTGGAGTATGTTCAGCTTTACAAAGGAAGGAGGTTCTGACAGATGTGCCCACTTGGATGAGGCTTGCGGACAGCATGCTCAGTGAAATAAGGTGGTCACAAAAGGGCAAACACTGTAGGATCCTCTGGCATGAGGGACCCGGGAGAGTCAAATTCTTAGAGGCAGAAAGCAGAACATGGCTGCCAGGGGCTGGGGCCAGAGGGGAGAGGAGGCAGCGTTTAATGGGACAGAGCTATAGTTTTGCAACATGAAGAGAGTTCAGTGGATGGATGGTGGCGAGGGTTACACAACAATGTGTGTTACTTAATGCCACTGAACTACACTTGAAGTGGCAAATTTTATGTACATTGTTGCTACACTTAAAAAATGATTAAACAACAAACCCTGCCTTGGCCCCGCATTGTCCCCACCGCAGGCCCAGCTACATAATTTGTGAGGCCCCTTGTTCAAAAATTAAGAACTTTAGCCCGGCCGTGTGGCTCAGTGATTGAGCATCGACCTATGAGCCAGGAGGTCGCGGTTCCATTCCCCGTCAGGGCACATGCCCGGGTGGTGGGCTAGATCCCCAGGGTGGGGTGTGCAGGAGGCACCCGATCCATGGCACTCTCGTCATTGATGTTTCTCTCTCTCCCTCTTCCTTCCTCTCTGAAATCAATTATATACATATGACATTTCAAAAAACCAAAACTAAAAATTTCAAGATGCAACGGCACAGCAGGAAGCCCAAGGTCTGCCTGGGCGCAGGGCCCTGTGGGACTTGCCGACAGCCAAGCAGCAGCTCGTAGGTCTGGTCG
>NW_005871658.1:186144-202906 GCF_000147115.1 Myotis lucifugus
TGACCTCTCAGCACCTGCCACAGCCCAGGGCCCGGCAGCTCCAGGCGAGTCCAGGTCACTCCACCGCCAGACACTGTTCCCTCCTAGTGGGGTGGCCAGGCCCTGCCCCCTTGGCGGCTAAGGCTCCTCCTCCTTCCTTTTCTCCTTCCTTTTCTCCTTCCTTTTCTCCTCCTCTTCTTCTTCTTATTTTTTTTTCTTTTTGCTGCAAACAGCTTTATTGTTTCCATCTGGTCCAATGCATGGGAGTGGGCTCCAGGGTGGTGAAAAGAAAGGCTAGGGGTGTCGGGGAGAGGCTCAGGCAAAGCGAGACACCAGGGGGACGCAGAGGGGCCCCTGGAAGCCGCTGGGCTCCAAAGGCTCCCAGTGGTGCTGCTGAGGGGCGGGGAGCCTTCCCACACCCCGCCCAGCCCTCCCGCCAGCCTGCGAGGTGAGTCAGGTGTCGCCCATCTTCCTGAGGAGCCTCACCTGCTCATCCGGGAAATGGCTCTCCAGGAAGTCGGAGCTGACGGTCTGCAGGTGGAACCAGGGCCTGCAGGTGAACCAGGGCCTGCAGGTCCACAAGGGCCTGGCCCAGGTTCCTCCCCAGGACCCTGGCGGCTTCCATGGCGCCTTGAGTTTTACCCACTCGTGTTGGGAGGCTCAGCAGGTTCTGGGAGGATGCCCCCCGCGCTGGTTTTGCATCTTTAAGAGACGCTGGGCCTCTCGCGCTTCTCCTCCGCCATCTCGCAGAGAGGCCAGCCCCTCCAGAGCCTCATGGCTGTGGTGGAAACGGAAGCCCAGAGAGGCAGGTGTGGAGGCCGCAGGGGCAGGGGGCCAGGCGGTTGATGGCAGCCTCCGCCTCGGGGGATAATTCTGAGGAATTGGGGAGCTCATGGCTGCTCACAAGGAGTTAAGGTAGGAAACCGGTCTTGGCTGGTCTCGGAGGCTGAGGATGGCTGAGGTGGCTCCGAGGGTGGCGACTGGAAAGAGGCTGGAGGGACTTTGGGGCTGGAAGAAGGGGCATCCCGGGTCTGTTCCGTCGTCAAACACTGTTGAAGCGGAAAATAGATCCAGGGGCCCGCAGAGGCCATCCCCCCGTTAGTCTGCTGTCACAGGCTGGGCCTCAGTTTCCCCACCTGTAAAAGGGGGAGGTTCAGACTCCAGCCTCCCTGGCCCTGGGCTCTCCCAGGCCTGTTCCATACTGTCAGCTGGTTTGGCCCCCTGGCCCCTGAGGAGTGTCTGCTGTAGCGGGTGGGCTCCTCTCAGGCCCAGCCCCGTGGGCGAGACGCTAAGCCAGGGGCCATGAGGGTTGGGCCTGGTCCCTCTCCCTGCCCCCAGAACCCCCAGACCCAGGTTCAAGCAGGGCAGGTCCGGTCAGCAGGTGCCCCAGTACCTGTGGGACCTGGGCTCCATGCCCTCACCTGACCTCTGGGTTGATCTCAGATCCTCCTGGTGGCCGGCTGTGGGGTTCTGACCAGTGGGGATGGGGGTTCCTCAGGGGTCAGGGCAGAATGAAGAGTCCCTCTTGGGGGGGGCCTCCAAGAGGCCCAGCCAGCCCTGCTGGCCCAGCCCCCCCTCAGGAGTGATTCCTCCAGGTCTCACCCGGAAGCGGGGCCTGGCCAGCGCAGCACGTGGTGCAGATAACGCCGGTCAGACAGCCAGTCCTCCTGCCCTGCGCCCCTGCCCCCTCCCCGCTGTCCTTGGGCCTCCTGGCTCCTGGCCCCTGGGCCTGCCGCCCCTTTTTCTTCCACACCCCGGCCCTGAGCCCTGCTTTGAGTGTCTGAGGAGCTGTTCGGGATGCCGGGGGACCCATGGGCCCCGGGGCAGGAGGCTTGGGGGGGCGTTGGTGGCAGCACTGGCAGGGGGCAGCCAGCCAATCAACAAGCTGTAGGGTGAGTGTGGGGAGGCAAGGAAGCCACATGGACGGGGGTAGGGCAGGGCCTGCAATGTCCTCCAGCCAACTCCTTCCTGAGGTTCAGAGGCCTCGGCCCATGCTCTCGGAGACAGGAATTCCCTTCCCATGGGGGCAGCCCCGGGCCCCACACCGGCCCCGAAGGCTGGCCTCCCTGCACGTGCCCAGGCTAACATCCCTGGTGCTTCGGTCCCAGCTGCCAAGAGGACACGCTCACTGTGATGGAGGCAGCAGCCAGGCCTCCTGGGCCCTGGTGGTCGGGTGGGCTCTGTGGTGCAGCGGGCCCTCCAGCTGAGCCTGGACACTCGGCCACGATAAATAAGAAGGAGCAGGAGCGTCCTTCAGGCAGGGCACGGCCTGGCAACGTGCCTGGACCTGCTGGCAGCAGAGGGAGATGGGCCTGCTTGAAACAGCCTTCCACTGGGGACAGGCAGGGCTGAGCTGCAGGACTGGGCCACCAGGGGGCAGTGGCAGGAGTGGCAGAGGGTCTCCGGCAGCCCCTCCCCCCTGCTGGGCCAGGCAGCCCCGGGATTGGTTCCTAGGGGTCAAATGAATACGCTGGGTTTCCTTAGGTATAATCTGTGATTCATACCCCTCGGTATTCCAGAAGGAATAAGCAATGACCTACAGCAGGGGTCCTCAAACTACGGCCCACGGGCCACATGCAAATACAAATATTGTATTTGTTCCCGTTTTGTTTTTTTACCTCAAAATAAGATATGTGCAGTGTGCATAGGAATTTGTTCATAGTGTTTTTTTTAAACTATAGTCCGGCCCTCCAACGGTCTGAGGGACAGTGAACTGGCCCCCTGTTTAAAAAGTTTGAGGACCCCTGACCTACAGGAAGTGAGAAACTATCAACTCATAACAGTAGTAATAGATAACATTGAACAGTCAAAAATGAGCAAGACATACATTTGGGGCGATAGATCGTGGGGCTCCAGGGAATTGGTGGTTGGTAATTGGGCATCAAATACAACTATGAGTTTCCTGGCAGGCAAGGCAAAAAGGGAATGAGAATGGGCCATTGGAACCTCACTATCTGGTCAAAGTGAGCCTCTCAGGCAGTTAGGATGGCAATTCTATTTGGGGATTCAGCTGTCCCCTGCACAGTAGCTGTCAGGCAGTCTCTGTAGGAAGCCACAGCTGTGCCCCAGGGTGGGGCAGGTGGGGTAGAGGGGGCAGCCTGTGCATTCACTCAGAGCTCTCCAGACCTCAGGACGCAGGGCCCAGGGCCCGGGATCCCACGGTCAGAGTCCCCATTCCACATTCCAGGGTGGGCTCTGCAGCTGCTGGCTCTGAGGTCTGGGCAAGCCACTTCCTCTTCCTGAGTTACGTCATCAGGATGGGCCAGGGAACGTGACAGTACCAAACAACCCAGCAACCCGGAATCTTCTCTTTTCTTAAAGATTTTTTAAAAATTGATTTTTAGAGAGAGAGGAAGGGAGAGGGAGAGAGAAAAACATCGATGTGAGAGTGTAATATCACAACCCCCACTGGGGATTGAGCCTGCAACCTGGACAGGTGCCCTGACTGGGAATCAAACCAGCAACCCCCCAATGCATGGGATGATGTCCAAACTACTGAGCCACACTGGCCAGGGCCAGAATCTTTTTTTTAAAAAAAATATTTTATTGATTTTTACAGAGAGGAAGGGAGAGGGACAGAGAGCCAGAAACATCGATGAGAGAGAAACATCGATCAGCTGCCTCCTGCACACCCCCCACCGGGGATGTGCCCGCAACCAAGGTACATGCCCTTGACCGGAATCGAACCTGGGACCCTTGAGTCCGCAGGCCGACGCTCTATCCGCTGAGCCAAACCGGCTAAGGGCCAGAATCTTTTTTAAATTGCCTACAGATACTTAAAAATTTTTAAATTGATTTTAGATAGAGGAAGGGAGAGAGAAACATTGATTTGTTGTTCCACCTATTAATGCATTCATTGGTAGACCCTTGTATGTGCCCTGACCAGGGGTCAAAATCGAACCTGCAATCTTGGCATATCAGGTCAACACTCTAACCACATGAGGTGCCCAACCAGGGCTTTGTATTCTGACTTTTTATAAACAGACTAGAGGCCTGGTGCACGAAATTCATGCGCTGGAGGGGGGGGGGGTCCCTCAGCCCGGCCTGTGCCCTCTCACAGTTCAGGAGACCCGTGATCCATCGCCCCAAAGAGGTAGGCCCTGCCCTCCCAACCAGGGCTCTGTGATGGATCCTCCACAGAGGGAGGCTCCGCCCACCCGCCTGTTGGTGGCCTGGGTCTCCCACTGCAGGGCGATCGTGGGGTGAGGGCAGCCCTCCTGACCAATCGCATCGCACCCTGGCTGGCCTGGCGCCAGTGCGTGTCATAGTGTGGTCCGGAAGGTTGTCCGGACAGTTGTTCTGTTGTTCAGTTGTTCAGTTGATTTGCATATTATGCTTTTATTATCATAGATTTGTTTCCCCAGCTAGGGCATGAACTTCTGGAGGGTGGGGACCTTGACCACCCAAAATCTGACCTTCAGGTCCAAGGAAGGGAGACCTGGCATAGAGTAAGGAAGGAAATGGGACAGGTAGGAGGCGCTCCATGTGCCAGGTGCGGAGGGTGAGTCTGGAGTGCTGGAAAGACCTGCAGACCAGGGTGAGAAGACACACATGCAGCTGTTTTAGAGTGATGCTGGGGGAGGTGGGCCTGGTGCAGTTCAGTAATAGGGAACCATGGCAGGTTCTTGAGTAGAGGAGTGGCTTCATGAAATGGATGTTTGGAGTGCGGTCCCTTGGGGTGACCTTGCTCTGTCCTGGTCAGGTCCAGCACCCCCGCCGTTCTCTGCTACCCGAGCCTGGCGGAGGCTGCGGATGGGCTGTGTCCACCACCCTCTGCCTGAGAGTGGAGGACCTTCCTGGCTTTCGAGCCCCACCTCGGTGCCCCTCAGACACTCGGAGGTGTCCAGGTGAGAGTCCTGACCCAGAAGTCAGAGGCCCGGGTTCGAGTTCTGGTTCTGCTCATCTAACTTCCTGTGGGGTCTTGAACATGTCACGTCCCTTCACAGGACCTCAATGTCCACATCTATCGAATGGGAACAATAAAACGGAAACCAATATAATATTGAATGTCAACTATAACTGAAAAAGTTAAAAGTTTTTAAATAAAAATTAAATACATAAAAGTTTTAAAATGGGATCAATGACCCCTGTGTTGGAGGCCTCTGGGGGTTGCTCTGAGGGTCAAATAAAGCTGGTCTCAAAGCCACTGTGACCAACAGAGGGCTGCCCTGGAGGGTGGTGGCCGAGCCACCCACCACCTCTCGGGCTGATCACCAAGGGAGTGCGGGGCTGGAGGGGAGGGCGCAGGCCCTTGGAGGGCTCACCGAGGTACGGAATCCTGTCGCCCTGTCCCCGAACCTAGCGCTACGTGGGCACTCGGGTGTCTGGAGCGGAGGTGGAGAGTGGAGGCCTGGAAGTGGTCTGAATTGAAGTGGCTCAGGCTCTGAGATTGTTCTGGAAAACCACATGAACCCACAGCAGCCCCGGCACATCCTATGTCCCTGCCCCCACCTCCCCACCCCAGGGACTGTGCCGGATGGATGACCACAGGACCCGAATCTGAGCCCAAAGACCCTCATTTTACAAATGGGGAAACTGAGGCCAGAGAGGTCCAGGGACGGCTCAGGGGCTCTCAGGCGGCCAGAGGCGAAGCCAGGCCTGGTGCACTGCCCTCTCCCCTGGGGTCCACCCAGACACGCCCGGGCAGTGGCTGGAGGGCCTGGGCCACTGTGGCCCCCCCCTCCCCCCGCAAGAGACACAGATGCCAGGACATGTGGGGAGCTGGTGCCGCTAATGATCACTTCATCTTTGGCGGCTCACCCAGCCTGGGGCCCTGGAGAGTGTCTTTGTCAAAGTATTTTTGAATATTTGCCTTCTCAGCAAGAAGCTGCTGTGAGAACACACTGTCCCCCGTAGGGTGGGTGCTAATAACAAGGCCGGAGCTGGGAGGGCGGTGCTTTGGGGAGAGGCCCGCAGGACACCCTGGTCCAGGGGCCACAGCCGCACCCCCTGCCCTTCGGGGACACCGCCCCACGACGGCCAATTTATTCCCAGCTGCTCAGGGAAGGCCACTGTGAGCCACGTACCGCTCTGGGCTCTGGAGAAAGAGCAGTGAGCAGAACAGACAGGAGGCCCGGCCGGTGTGGCTCAGTAGTTGAGTATCGACCTATGAACTAGGAGGTCATGGCTCGATTCCCGGTCAGGGCACATGCCCGGGTTGTGGGCTCGGTCCCCAGTGTGGGGCATGCAGGAGGCAGCCGGTCCATGATTCTCTCATCATTGATGTTTCTATCTCTCCCTCCCTCTCTCTTCCTCTCTGAAATCAATAAAAGTATAAGAAAAAAACCCAGACATGAAGGCCTGACCTTGGGGGGCTGCGGTCTAGGTGGAGCCGATGGCACACAGCAATGAGATGGCACACAGCAGTGAGGGGCACACAGCAGTGAGGGGCACACAGCAGTGAGGGGCACACAGCAGTGAGTGAGGGGCACACAGCAGTGAGGGGCACACAGCAGTGAGGGGCACACAGCAGTGAGTGAGGGGCACACAGCAGTGAGGGGCACACAGCAGTGAGTGAGAGGCACACAGCAGTGAGAGGCACACAGCAGTGAGTGAGAGGCACACAGTAGTGAGGGGCACACAGCAGTGAGGGGCACACAGCAGTGAGTGAGAGGCACACAGCAGTGAGTGAGAGGCACACAGCAGTGAGGGGCACACAGCAGTGGGACTGCTGGCTAGTGGTGTGCAAGGACAGTGGGCAGGGAGGCTCCTGGATGGTGAGAGCTGAGTCAGGACCTGAAGGCGGTGAGTGGTGAGACCGGGGATTCCCGGGGAAGCGCATTCTTGGCACTCAGAGCAGCAGGTGCCAAGGCCCTGAGGCCTGGGCTTGGTCTGTTCAAGGACCAGCAGGAGGGCCACGGGGTAGAGCTGGTGGTGACGTGGAGAAGGCAGGATGACAGACAGGGTCTGAGGTCCTGCCTGCTGTGTGGGCCTTGGAGGCCACAGGAAGGACGAGTGCAGGGGGTGGGGCTGCGACCCCTCCCCGGCCGCTAATGTTGGGCACTGAAAGGCCCCCCCACACACCTAGAAGGATGCCGCCGCCCTTGTGGTCCACCCAGCCAGAACCCCAAACCCTCCTGAGACCCACGGTGTGCTAGGCCAGTGGGGCGGATGCAGCAAGTCGGATGCATGGGAAGGGTGAAGGGAGGGAGGCCGCTGGGACGGTGGAGGCTGCTGGGACGGTGGAGGCCGAAGAGGCCTGGGCTGTGGTGGTTCCCGCATGGGCCGTGGTCCTTCCCATGCTAGTGGCCGTGGTGCCTTCCCCAGACCCACCTTCTCCCCCCCCCCCCCCCAGTCACTGCAAGGAGGACACAGACTTCTCCCCTCCAGGACAGGCCCCCTTGGGGGTGGGGGGCAGCACAGGACTGACCAAGACAGGCCCTGCGCCAGGCCAGGGTGGAGCCTGTGAGGGCAGAGATGAGAACAAAGGGAGCCCTAACTGTCACTGAGATAAGGGGGTGCGGCCTGGAGGCCCTGGCACCGGAGGGGGGAGGCCCCTGAGGCGGTGCCATCCGAAGGAGTGAGTGGGGAAACGCTGGTCCCGGCTGAGGAACAGCCTGTGCCAAGGCCCAGGAGGTGAGGGGAGGCAGAGTGGAGACCAAGGAGGGAGGTGGGCCTGGGGGGGAGGGCTGTGCATTTTCTCCTCTGAGCCCACCGGCTAAGGAGCTGTCTGTGGGGAGGGGAGGGAGCTTGGCCGGGGACAGGAACAGGGACACCCAGGGGCGCTGTGCTGTGCTGCCCTCCCCGATGAGGCGGGCACCTCTGGTGGCCGGTCCCCGGACTGAATGTTGACAGGCCAGCGTGACCCCAGTACCAAGTCCGCAGCGGTGAGCAAGGCCCCTGCTGGCCGGGGACCCCAAACACACCCGGCCACACACGGGGCCCCGTGGAGCCCATTTCCCAGTGGGAGGACAAGGCAGCCCCACCAGGTCCTTCCGGCTGTGACTGATGCCAGAAGGAGGTCATGGGGACCTGGGCTGGGAAGTCAGAGGGGCTCCCGGAGGAGGTGAGCTGTGAGCTGAGACATGCAGACGGACCAGTGGGCACAATTCCAGCCCATGGCCTGGTGGGAGCAGCATGCCCCGAGTAACCCCAGGAAGGAAAAAAGTCCCCCAAACAAGGGAGTCTTGAGCCAGACCCAGAGCTGGAGGACCACTGACCTTCAACTTGGAGACCTCCCTCCGCCACCTCTCAGGGCTGGGGCCGCTCAGTCCGCCCACTGCCTGTGGCCCCCTGAGGGAGTCGCCCTGGGGAGCCTAGTTCCCCAGGCCAGCGGCCAGCTCCCCAGTCCTGCTGGGGAGGCTTCTCAGATAAAAAGTAAAACATTCCTGAAGGTATTTAGATAAAAATGGGGGAACTGCCCGGCCAGAGTGGCTCAGGGGCTGAGCGTCGACCTATGAACCAGGAGGTCACGGTTCGATTCCCGGTCAGGGCACGTGCCCGGGGTTGTGGGCTCCATCCCCAGTGTGGGGCGTGCAGGAGGCAGCCGGTCAATGATTTTCTTACCACTGATGCTTCTACCTCTCTCCCCCTCTCCCTTCCTCTCTGAAATCAATAAAAATATAGTTTAAGAACAAAACAAACAAATAAAAAAAAAGAGGGCAGAAAAGGACCAGATGCTCCCCCCAAGTCCTACCTTGATGACAGCCCCCAGCTGGGCCTCCATCTCTCATCTGTGGAGTGAACCTGCTTAAACCGTGTAAGTCGATGGATTTGGTGCATCCATCCCCACAATCAATTTCAGGCGATGTTTCGCTTCAGAAAGAAGCCCTCCGCGCGTTAGCAGCCATTGTCCAGTCCTCCTCTCCTGGCCCCCGGCCACCGGCAATCTACTTCCTGTCTCAGTGCATGTGTCCATTCCAGACGTTTCATATACATGAGATAATGGAACATGAAGGCTTTTGTGAGTGGCTTCTTTCATTTAACATAACCTTTTCAAGATTCATTCATGTTACCCCAATAAATTAAATTAAAAAAATAAAATAGGGTCTTGAAATATAATAAAATATAATAGGTGAACTAATTATAGGGTCATCCCCATACACCAGGTTTCAGGTTCGATCGCCAGTCAGGGCACATACCAATGAATGGAACAACAAATCAATGTTTCTCTTGCTCTCTCTCTAAAAAAAAATCCATAAGTAAAATATTGGTAAAACATATTTTAAAAATCAACCAATGAATGAATAAGTGGAACAACAAATCAATGTTTCTCTCTCTCTTATATTTATTTATAAC
The DNA here is from genome assembly GCF_000147115.1 of Myotis lucifugus. NCBI lineage: Eukaryota > Metazoa > Chordata > Mammalia > Chiroptera > Vespertilionidae > Myotis > Myotis lucifugus. The sequence continues at coordinate 195,361 of NW_005871658.1, forward strand.
TAAATAAATAAATTGCCTAAGTTAAAACAAAAAAAAGACTCATCCATGTTGTAGCATGTGATAGTATTTCATTCCTTTTTATGGCTGAATAATATTCCATTGGAGACTACATTTTATGTTTAATTTTATTTTTTTTTTTGCTTTTAGTATTTCTTTATTTTTTAATATATATTTTTATTGATTTGAGAGAGGGAGAGGGAAAGAGAGAGATAGAAACACCAATGATGAGAGAGAATCACTGATCAGCTGCCTCCTGCACGCCCCACACTGGCATGAATCATGAATTGAATTGTGATCTCCTGGTTCATAGGTTGACACTCAACCACTGAGTCACACTGGCCGGGCTTGTTTTTGTTTTTATATTTGTTTTTAAGAGAGTACATTTTGTTCATCCATTCATCAGTTAAAGGATATTATGTTGTTTCTACTTTTTGGTTATTGTGAATCACACTGCTGTGAACATATATACAAGTTTTTGTGTGGACATGTTTTCAATTCTTTTGGTTATGTATCTAAGGGTGGAATGGTTGGGTCATATGAGAGCTCCATGTTTTATTTATTTTTTAGTTAATCCTCACCCGAGGATATTTTTTCCATTTATTTTTAGAGAGAGTGGAAGGGAGGGAGGAGGAGAGAGAGAGAGAGAGAGAGAAACATTGATGTGGGAGAGACACATTGATTGGTTGTCCCCCACACGCACCCAGACCAGGGCCAGGGATTGACCCTACAACACAGGTACCTCCCTTGACTGGGAATTGAAGCCAAGACCCTCAGTGGGCAGGACAAGGGACACTCTAACCACTGAGAACACTGGCCAGGGCTTGTTTATTTTTAAATTGATTTTAGGGAAAGAGAGAAAATTCAATTTTTTGTTCAGCTTATTTATGCGTTCGTTGTTTTTTTTCTTGTATGTGCCCTGACCGGGGACGGAACTGCAACCTTGAAGAATCAGGATGACGCTCTAACCAACTGACTACCCGGCCAGGGCGGCAGCTCCATGTTGAACTCTTGGAGCAGCGTGAGGCCGTCCCACAGCAGCTGCGCCCCTTCCAGTCCCACCAGCAGGCGCGAGGGCCCAGCTCCTCCGCGTCCTCCCCGACGCCCGGCCTCCGCAGCGGAGCTCATTGTACTTTTGACTCTTTTCCCCGATGAGCATCTTTTCACGGGCTTATTGGCCATTTGTATGTCTTTTTTGGAAAAATGTCTTTTCAGATACTTTATCCATTTTAAAACTGGGTTATTCATCTTTTTATTACTGAGTAGTGAGTTCTTTATATACTCTGGATAAAGTCCCTTACCAGGCATGATTCGCCAATATTGTTGCCCATTGTATGGACTGTTTTTACTTACTTTCTTTTCTTTTTTTTTTCAGGAAAAACCCTTTATTTGCAGATGTACTAGTACAGTAACTCATGGGAGTCAGCTTTCCAAAGCCTGAGTGATGAATGTGGAGCAAGCTTTCCTTTTATCGCCTTAGTTTCTTTGTTTCCTAACTTCTGGGCTTTTTACTTACTTTCTTTTTTTGTTGTTAATCCTCAACCGAGGATATTTTTTCTGTTGGTTTTTAGAGAGTGGAAGACACATCCTTTGGTTGCCTCCTACATGGGGACTGGGGATCAAACCTGTAACCCAGGGACATGCCCTTGACTGGGAATGAAAACTTTGAGGGAGTGGGGTGACCATCTAACCACTAAGCAACCCTGACCAGGGCTGTTTTTACTTTCCGGATGGTATCATTTGAAACACAAAAGATTTTAATTTTGATGAAGTCCAATCTACCGTATAGAGCTTTTGTTCCTTATGCTTTGGAACTGTGTTTAAGAAGCCTTTGCCTAACTCAAGGTCATGAAGATTTCCCCGTGTTTTCTCCTAAGAGTTTTATACTTTTAGCTCTTATGGTTAGGTTAGGGTCTATTTTGAGTTATTTGTTGAGTTAACACCTTAAGTAACAAGATCTGGCCGCGGGTCTAATGCCTCCTGTGATTTTGGAGATGCGTGTACACTGCTCTGTGATCCCTCCAACAACTGTGATGTGCTGAGACAGTATCATGACTTGTGTGGGTGGCTGTGTTGCAGCCATTGTTGATACGGTGTACATTTACAACGGAAGAAGGTGCTGGGTTCCGGTTACAGGTTCATTTAAATGAAGCTGTAATTAACCTCCCAGGTCCATGGTCCCTCCAAATTCTGTCCACAGACTTCAGGTTAAGAACTCCTGGGGATGCCTGGCTGGCGTGGTTCAGTGGTTGAGCGTCAACCTATGAACCAGGAGGTCATGGTTCAATTCCCGGTCAGGACACATGCCTGGGTTATGGGCTCGATCCCCAGTGTGGGGCTGCGCCGATCCATGATTCTCTCTCATCATTGTGTTTCTATCTCTCTCCCTCTCCCTTCCTCTCTGAAATCAATGAAAATATATTAAAAAAAAAAAAAAAGGAACTCCTGGGGTGGCAAAAATTCCTGCCTCAAGTCTCTATTTCTGATTTGTGTTTTAGGGGTTTGAAACTTCCAAGACTGGCTTCAGGGCTGGGTTCCTGGTACCCCCAGCCCAGCCCACCACTCTTGGTCTGGCTCCAGCCGTGGGGGAAGTTGTTCCTTACTTAGAAGACTTTTCTAAGAAGCCATCTAACAATACTAACACTAAAACTAAAACATTGGCTCCGATCAGTGTTTCTAAGTGGTTAGAGCACCAGCCCTCACACCAAAGGGTCAAGGGTTTGATTCCTGGTCAAGGGCACACACCTGGGTTTCAGGTTTGATCCCTGGCTCCAGGTGGGGCATGTGCGGGAGACAACCAGTTGATGTCTCTCTCTCCCCTTCCCCCCCTCTCCCACAGCTTCCACCCTCCCACTCTTTAAAAAGCAATGGAAAAATGTCCTCTGGTGAGGATTAACAACAAAAATTCCCTGGCCAGGTAGCTCAGTTGGTTAGAGCATCGTCCCGATATACCAAGGTTGTGGGCTTGATCCCTGGTCAGGGCACATACCAAAACCAACCAATGATGCCTACATAAGTAGAGCAACAAATCGATGTTTCCCTCTCTGTCCCCAAAAAGAAAAATATCAATAAAATAAAAAATAACACTAAAAATATGTGAACAAACTGCATAATGAATCACTCTGAACACTATGTGTACAACCAGGCATTCGGGCACATTCTCCCCCGGCCCTCCCGCCCCGAGGTGTGCAGGGAGCCGGGCTGCACCCTCTGTGGCTGAGACCTGCCCTCTCCGCTCGCCCGCCCGCTGCTGGGTTAGGCAGCCTGTTTCCTGACTCAGGGCGTGGGGGCCGGACACAGCTGTGCACCTGCTGGGATTCCCAGGCGGATTCCACGAGCTGAGAGCAGAGCCGGGCAGCTTCACCCCGGAGACAGCTATGACCGCCACGCCTTTCTCCGGAGGGAAGATGCTGCTGCCTCTGCCCAGGGTCCTGCCTCGCTCTGCACCGGGTGGATGTCTGATCATTTGTATCATTCTGGGTTCTCTGAGCGGTAACAGAAACTCAAGTTGCTCACTTCAAAGGCCAGGATTTCAGGCCTGGTTACAGGGTGGGGGCTCTGGGGAGAGTTCAGAGATCCTGTCAGGACTCAGCCCTCCTTGCCTCAGGCTGGCGAGGTGGGCTGGGCTCCCTGGAGCAGGCCTGCTCTGCAGGGCCCTGCACTTGCCCCAGGGCCTGCGGCAGCTCCTCCTGCACCGACTGCCTGCCCGCCCGCCCGGCCCTGCCCCGAGGCTCTCAACCTTCCCAGTCCTTGGGTCCAGGTTTCAGGAAGAAGCTTCCCTGAAAGCTCCAGAAAAAGGGCCTGAAGGGGCTTTTATTGGTCTGGCCAGGTCACGTGCCCACATCTGAGCCAATCGCTGCCGCCAGAGGCCTGGGGCGCGCTGATTGGCCAGGCCTGGGGCACGTGCTGGGATGGGGCAGGCCAGGCCAACCACCTGGTCCTGGAGGAGGGGCTGCCTCTAGGCCAGCGGTTCTCAACCTGTGGGTCGCGACCCCTGAAAATACATCCTGCATATCAGATATTTACATTACGATTCATAACAGTAGCAACATTACAGTTATGAAGTAGCAACGAAAATAATTTTATGGTTGGGGTCACACAACATGAAGAACTGTATTAAAGGGTCGCGCATTAGAAAGGTGGAGAACCACTGCTCTAGGCAGATGCTGGGCTGGAAGGCCCCAGGCCCTCGCCCCCCATTATTTGACCTCTTGGCCAGGCCTCCCTTATCCCTGGAGCCCTCCCCTCCGTGGGATGGGCTTCTGCTCTGGGCACCCACAGCAGCCTGACATTAATTTCCTATCATTCATTTCTCAACAAATATTTAACAGGTGCTAGGCACAGAGCAGGGGGTCCAGGAGGAACCCCAGCAATCACAGGGTAGAAGGAGGGGGTGGAGGCAGCAAAGGGAGCTGAGGGGGTGCTCTGTGCGGTGGGAGAACGAGGCCCTGAGAAGCCAGGGGATTTCTGGGAGGAATGTGGGTTCAGCCGGATTGGGCAGCAGGGAGGGTGTGGGTGACCTCACAAGAGTTGAGAGCAGGGTGAGGAGAGGCTGGGAAGGTAGGGATTGGAGAAGGCAGGTACAGACGCATTTTTAAAAAAAGTCTTTATTGTTGAAAGTTACATGTCCCCCTTTCCCCCCATCAACCCCCTCCAGCCCACCCTGCCCCCGGCCCTCACCACTTTACTGTCTGTGTCCATGGGCCATGCATATGTGCACACAAGGTCTTTGGTTGATCACCTCCCACCCACCCCCCTCCCCGCCTTCCCTCTGAGATTCCGGACTCTGTTCCCTGCGTCCATGTCTCTGGGTCCACTCCGTTCATCAGTTTATTTTGTTACTTAGATTCCACCTACGAGTGAGATCATGGGATACTTGTCTTTCTAACTGACTTATTTCACTTAGGGTGATACTCTCCAGGCCCTCCATGCTGTCCCAAAGGTAAGAGATCCTTTTTTACTGCTGCATAGTATTCCATGGTTAGACACACCTTTGGCGTTTTCTGTGTGGGGAGTAGAGAAATGGGAGGAGCAGGAGGACATGCAGAAGCAAGGGAGAATTTCCCCCACTTTTTTTGAAAATAATGACCAGGGGGGATGGAGGCTGACGGCCCAGGCGAGCATAAAGGGGAGGGCAGCAGGGGGAGCGTGTCTGCGATCAAGCTCAGGGGAGGAGAGCCCGTGGGGCAGGTGGGTGCCTGGCAGGGAGATGTGTCGGTTTGGGGACGGGAAGGTGAGAGGGATACTATGTGATGGCTTCAGTTTTTCTCACTGAAGAGGGAGGTGAGGTCCGGGGCTGGTGTGAGGGCAGAAGGGGCTGTGAGAGGTGAACGGAGGGGGAGAAGGTGTGAAATCTTAGTCTCAGAGAGTGGGAGTGTCACTGAAAAACATGGTGAGCTGCTGACTATGACAGTTTGAAGTTTATCACAAACTCACAATCAGAAAGGTTGTGTGTACCCCACCCCCACCCACCCAGGCAATAGGCGGGGCAGGAGCGGTTGGAGGGCTTCCCACGGGAGAAGGAATGAGGATCTGGGAGGTGAACTGTAGACATGCGCCAGGCCAGGAAGTATGTACTATTATCCGTTTCATTGATGGGGAAGCTGAGAGGTTCAAGGCCAATGTAGTATCCAAGTGGCCTTGGGAATCAGACAGACTAATACAGGGTCTGTTAGGTGTTAATAAGTATTTGTTGAGAAATGTGAATGGTGGGACAGCCCAGTGATGCACCCACAGTCTAATCCAGACGCCAAGCAGCCCCAGGCTTGGAGTTGGTGGGTGGGGCTGGTGACTTCCTACCCTGACACATGACTCAGGGTTACCTTTTGGCCTTGTAGGCCAATCTTCTCAGAGTTTAGTGGTAGAACTTCGCAGACACCTACTGAGCATCATGCTCTTCACCCCATTTCTCAAGCCGTGCTCACTTCTAGATAAGTCAGCCCTGAGCCAGGTAGCCCAGCCCCTGGGGAATGCCACCTCAGTGCCTCTCCCTTGGCTTTGCTGTCTACACCCAGGACTCACCCCGGCACTGCCTGGGGCTCTCCGGGGAGAGGACTCCCCCTGGAAGGGCAGTCCAGGGCCAGGGGCTCTGCACTCGGTGGGGCAGGGGTCTTCCTGGGGAAGGGAGGGCTCCCAGCCCTTTATCTCAAAAGCCATTGAAGCAGAAACGAACGCGGCCACTTCACTGACGTTAATAATCATGGTTCATGCTGCAAAAAACAGAGAAGCGAACACTCACAGTATTTATTTGGGCTGTAAAACCATAAAACTCCAGATTTCTCCCTGTAGCTATTTATAACCTGAGCTGGTGTAAACTGTCCCCATATTAAGCTCAGGTTTGAAGTAACTTAAAAGAGAAATAAGCCGTCGCTGCATCTAAAAAATTCAATTACAGACCTTCTCTCGCTTGCTAATTATGGTCAAACAGCCCGTGGGTGGGGGTGGGGGTGACACCGACCATGCGGCTCTAAAGTCGCCCGGCCGGCCGCCGGGGGTCGGTCTCCGGGGCAGGGCGGGGTCGTGCTCGCCCTCAGTGGGGGCCCGGGGTGGAGGGGAGACAGGCCGGCAGCAGATCCGGAAAAGTGGCTCTGGCCCGGGAGGAAGTTGACCCTCCCCGAGCCAGGGCTGGGGATGAAAATAGCTTCTTCCTCTTTACCCATCCGGGCCCCCAGCCCTGTCTCAGGTCCCCTCCCCATTTCTGCAAGTGCGCCCTCCCCCCGGCAGGTCGGGCCCTGCGCGGGTCTCTAAGCGGGGTCGGGACCGCGGGGACCCTCCCGTCCGGCCGCGGCGGGCGCCCCGCAACTCGGGCAATTACGGTGACTTCCCACCTCCCCCTCCGGAGAGCAGGACGCACCCCGCGCGCTGCCGCACCGCCGCCTTCCCCTCCGGAGACGGTCACCTGGGAACCCCGCCCTCTGCACCAGGGCTGCCCAGGCCCTGCTGCACCCCCGAGTCCCTGGGGGAAAGTGGGGGCGCAATTAGTTTCTTTCAATTAGTTTCCTCTTTGTATAGAGTAGACCCATTCAAACTGTGATATGTACTCCTCCGCGCGAGGGGGAAAGTAGTCCCGACCTGCCATTCAATTTCTGTTCTCGTGTCGCCCATATTTTACTTTTTGAAGCCGATGGGACCCTCGGAGGGGCCCCTCGGGGGATGTGGGGGCCGAGGCCGCCGGGGGTGCGCGCAGGGGAGGGGGTGGGCACCCCGGCAGCGGGAGGGGGCGGGGAGGCAGCCAACTCCTCGCTGTGCCGGGAGAGAGGGATCATGGGGCGTAGAGAGATTGCAAACCTCAAACCACGTACAGCGGGCGATACGCGTCAACCGAACCTGACCAACGGAAGCCCGAGCCCCGCCCCTCCTCCCGCCCAGCTCCTGGGATAGACGGGTGCCCCGAGCCAACCGCGAGGCCGCTCACCGTCCAAATCCCACAAGAGCCAATGGGAGCGCGCGGGGGCGGAGCCGCCCCGCATTGGGTTGGGCTGCGCGCGGCTTCCCCCCGCGGCCTGGCCCCGCCCCTCCCCTCCCTCCCGCCCGCTGCTCCCGGAGTAGT
>NW_005871658.1:203891-232444 GCF_000147115.1 Myotis lucifugus
CCGGCCCGGGCGGGCCCCGGGCCCGGCGGACCCGGGCGGTTCCGCCCCCGGGCTTTTTCTTCGGGGGGTCCGCCCCGGGCCTTCGAGGAGGGCCTCCGAGAGGCCCCTGCCGCAGTCCCGGGACCTGTCTGCCGGTGTGCCCCCCCCCCCCTTCCTTTCTGAAAAGGGCGGGGCTGTGGGGGAGTAGGACCCGCCAGGACTCGAACCTGACCTGCGATTTGCACCCGAGAAACCCCGCACCCCAGGCCCCGAGCACTTCCCTTTCCCGGGGGTGCTCCGCCGGAGCCACTGTGAAGTGGTTCCAGGAAAACCCCACCAGACAAAGGAATGGAGGGTTTAACGCAGGAGCCTCTGGCCGCTCCGAGCGAGGGCCGGGCCTCGAACTGTTTTCGAAGGACGCGCTGCTGTCACCGCCCCCTCCCTCCCCAGGGAAGCCGGGAGCCCCGAGCGAACCGACCTCCGGGCGGGCTCCGGAGCGGAGGGTCGCCCTGTCGGTCGCCCGCCGGCTTCCCGGAGGAGATGGGCGCCCGCAGGTTTTTCCTGGGAACTAGGCTGCCGAGAATTGCGCGGGTGTCGCCCTTGAAAACGGCCGCCGCTCCTGGGCGGCGATTGAGGTGCTCAACTCGGGGTGCCCTCTGAAGTGGGGACGCGCGGGGGTCCCGGAGCGCGCTGCTGGGCCCGGGAAATGGGTGACCTTTCCCACACGCGCCCCACATGTGGGTCCCTGGGTGCGAGCCTCCTGGGTGCAGGGAGTCCGGCCGGGCGTGCTCTCCTTTAAACTCCGGCTGGCGTTCCGGTCCTTCCCCTCCCCCACGCCTTCCTTTTTTGGTCGCTTCTCCGGGCGGGAGTGACGGGACGGAGTGACGGGATGGAGTGACGGGCCGGAGCGGGGCCGGGGGCCGGGCACGCCTCCCCCTCCTCGCGCGGCCGCCGGGGGAAGCCTCTGCTTCTCGGTGACAGCTGACCCGACCTGCATCTTGTAGGTCAAGTCCATCTTTGTTTTCACACGCGGAGCGGAAAGCTTGGCTGTGAGCGAGTTGGTCGGTTGGGGTGCACTCTGGTTCTTAGTTTGGAACGCTTCGTTTAAAAATGTTTGATGTGGCTGAGGAGAGGGCCGCTGTGGTGGCCTCCGCAGGGATCTGATCGCTGACATTCTCCGGTGCGGTGTCCAGCTCTGCGTTGCAAGGAGCCTAACCTTAGAGTGTTCTCGCCTTTGAAACAGCGGATGGAATAGGACTGTGTGTTGAGCTGTCCTCGCGGTTTTGAGGGGAGAGCTACCAGCGTCAATGTGCCCGAGACCCGCCACTCAAGAAGGAAAACATTGTAGACGTTCTGCCAGGTCGCCTTACTGCCACGGGATTGGGTCTTGGGAGTAACATTTCCAGATTTCCCGTTTTGTGTGTGTTTTAATCTAGAAAGGCATCTAACTGGTATGAAATAAAGTCAAACCCTGCTGTGCCAGTCTGAGCAGTGGGACACAGTCCTATCTAGTGCTGAGAATTGTGGGACTTTACTGTTTCCTGGTGAGTTTTTTTAGGTGTGTTCTCTATAACTTAAAGTCTAAGGGAGAGATGACTTCCATTTTGGAATAGACTTAAGACAGGCCCCCCCCCCCCTCCCTCCAACACACACACACAAGTGAGGAATAGTATGGATTGAGATTGTGATTGTTACTATCTTCTCTTTCTCCCTGCCTGTTTTTTTTTTTTTTTAATGTTTTTACGTATTTTTAGAGAGAGAGGAAGGGAGAGGGAGAAACCTCAGTGAGTAACATGGATGGGCTGCCTCCTCACACACACACTGGGGATGGAGCCTGCAACCCAGGCCTGTGCCCTGAAGGGGAATCCAACCCGTGACCTATTGGTGCCCTCAACCACTGAGTCACAGGCAGGCCCTGCCTGAGTTTTGAATGCATTTCTCTTTCTTTCTCTCTATCAGAACCTGAACAGGCAGGTGAATGTGAAACTCATCAGAAAGCCTTTTTCCTCCCTGTGGTAAAGATGTGTGAGTGGAAGAAGTTGATTTCAGTTTTTTTTGAAGTCAGATTTTATTTTTCCACAGTATCTCAGCTTGACCGTATTTAGCTTTAAAAGCAAATGGTTGAAACCAGGACCACCTGTTATTCCCTAGTATTCCAAGGAAAATCATTTCTGTCATCCCTTGTAAGTAGTGAATGAAGTAGCCCTGGCATGCTGATTCAGCTCTTCTGATCTAATTAAGACCTAGACTAAATCAGTGGATTATGGCATAACTTGTAAGCATCTATGTTTACAACGATAGAAAAAGTTTTATCAGTTCGACATAAAAACAAAACAGAATGCACTCCTATACCTTTTTTTTGACATTGACTTTAAAAAAAAGGGTTTATTGTTTAAAGTATTACATATAGTATTACATGTTTCCTTTTCCCCCCCATTGACCTCTCCCCAGCCCCCCCCCCCCCCAAGCACAGGCCCTCCCTTCCCCTAGGGTCGGTGTCCATTGGTAAGGCTTATAGGCAGGCATATAAGTCCTTGGGCTGTTCTCTTCCCCCCCCCCCCCCCCCGTGCCCCCTCCCCTGCCTTCCCTCTGAGGTTTGACGGTCTGTTTGATGCTTCTCTGTCTCTGGATCTATTTTTGCTCAGTTTATGTTGTTCATTATGTACCTTTAACTTAGGCTTTCTTCTGGCGTGGTGTCTAGGCCAGCTTTCCCTTCCCAGTGCCCTAGCATGTGCTGGTTTAGTAATCATAGTCAGTAAGGGAGGCCTGCTTTCTCTACCCGCCCGTGGTTAGTTATCTCCTACTGGCAAAGCAGGGTTTGTTTTGACGCGAGTAGTGTTTTCTGTACAAAAATGTGCATGTTCCCAATGAGCGTGCAAAGGGGGAAGGAGCTTGGAGCCCGTGCATAGTGGATCATGTCTTTACTCCTCTTCTGTCTGTTGTTTTCTCGCTGGCGGAGCGCAGGGACAGGGTTTTCAGGTTGACTCAAGCTGTGTTTCTGAAGCATGTGTTACTGTCACCTTCTACCTGAGTTGGTTTTCAGTATCACAGTTCACTAATAGTAAAATTAAGACTCTTGCCGAAGAGGAAATGTTAATGGTAAATGTTTTTGTGGTACTGGGCTTTTAAACATGCAACCCATATTTGGAACATTGAACCCAATAGATTTAATCAGATTTGAAAATTGTGGTTGTATTGGCTCAACTATCACGTCAGAGTTGACAGGTATTAAAAAGTGTATTACACTTTACTGTGGAATAATCTCACTGAATAGGGCATCTTGATCTGCTTTTCATTTCTTTTTATTGGTGGTTCTATGTACCTCTTTGAGCACATTATTTTCTATGCTTTAGTTTCATTGTAAAAATCAGTTTTATAGATATCCTAAAATTCATAAGTTACGGTGAATGGTTTGTGAGTCAGTCTTCACCAGCTGAGAAGTGAGGGTGGTGATGAATCCTGCGAGCGGTCACGTCATTGAGTGGTGTGGCGGGGAGACCCGGAGCTGGTCGTCGGGAGAGTGGGTGCCCTGCCTCTGTGATTAAGAAGGTGATAGCAGGTAGAGTTGGTCATTTTGTTCGCAGAAGCCTCAGTTTCCTGGGTCACTAACACCCTGTGGTTATGTCAGGTACAGTCACCTTTAATTTGATGTTTATTTCAGAAGCAGCATAGAGTGGACTGAGCTCTGGTGCTGGGAGTTGTGAAACCCGCTCCGATCCTCCCAGTGCCTCTTGCCACCTGTGTGATACTTCATTTGTTGTTGTTGTTATTGTTGCTGTTGTTAATCCTCACCCGAGGATATGTTTTCCATTGGTAATTAAGGAGAATGGAAGGGAGGAAGGGATGGGGAGAGAGAGAGAGAGAGAGAGAGAGAGAGAGAGAGAGAGAGAGAAAGAAACATCGATGTTAGAGATAGAGATACACATCCATTGGTTGCCTCCGGCACACACCCTGACTGGGGCTGGCGATCGAACCTGTAACCTTTATGTGCCCTTGACCAGGAATCAGGAATCGAACCCATGAACCTTTGGTATTCTGCCAACGCTCTAACCACTGAGCCCCACCAGACAGGGCCATTTGTTGATTCTTGTATGTGACCTGACAGGATCAAACTGCAATCTTGGCACATTGGGACAGTGCTCTAACCAACTGTGCTACTGGGCCAGGGCTTCTTCCCGCCCCCCCCCCCCCCACCCCTTTTCTTTAAAAATTTCAGATCAAGTTTCTAGATCAGTGGTTCTCAACCTTCCTAATGCCCTGACCCTTTAATACAGTTCCTCATGTTGTGACCCAACCATAAAATTATTTTCGTTGCTACTTCATAGTAACTTTGCTACTGTTATGAATCGTAATGTAAATATCTGATATGCAAGATGTATTTTCATTGTTACAAATTGAACATGATTCATCACAAAAACAATATGTAATTATATATGTGTTTTCCAATGGTCTTAGGCAACCCCTGTGAAAGGGTCGTTCGACCCCCAAAGGGGTCACGACCCACACGTTGAGAACCGCTGTTCTAGATGAAAAAAAGAAACCTTGAATCCATCCCTGGGTCAGGGGAAGCACACATTAGGTAGGTTGTGAGCTAGGGAGTTTTTTTCTTTGAACTTGTCTTTGAGAGTTATTGCTTTCGAGGCACGTTCTATAACAATCTTCTCCTTCATGGGTGATGACTGTGATTAGAAGGTTAGCTGGGCCCAAACGGTGTGGTTCAGAGGTTGGTCGTGCATCTAGGAACCAAGAGGTCACCAGTTCAATTCCTGGTTAGGGCACATGCCTGGGTTGTGGGGCGCGCAGGAGGTAGCCGATGAGTGATTCTCATCATTGATGCTTCTGTCTCTCTCTCCCTCTCCCTTCCTCCCTAAAATTAATAAAAAAAAAATAAAATAAAAGGCTAATATGCAATTGTCCATTCCACCAGGGGGTGGGGCCAGCCAGCCAACTGACCTCGGACCCTCCCCCGGTTGTGCACAAATTCGTGCACCGGGACTCTAGTATTTAATAATAAATAAATAAAAGCAATGTTAAGGGTCATTTGTACTGAAGAAATTTAGGCTTACTCTTACTCATTTTCCTTGGAATTATAAAGTTCTGTGGGGCAATTTAGTTTAAAATGGTTGTTGGAGATGAAACATCAAAGTTCTACCTAAGTTTCTGTATTCTTCCCCAGTTTATCAAACTTTTAATATTTTCTTCTCTGCTACAGAGATTGTTTTAATTGATACAGTTTAACCTTCACTTCCTTCTGAGCCTTTCTTCAGAGGTTCCATGCATAATTTAAAAGTAAGAAATAAGGTTTCTGTTTTGTTCCCTAATTCTAATGGAAAACAGTGATGCTTGCTATGGAGTGTGTAATACATTAGTGTTTATATTCAAAATAGAGAAATCATGTCTGTCTGTTTCTCTCTAAAATAAATTAAAAACAAACCAAAAAAATAGAGAACTTGAAATCACTTTCTGGTGAGAGCTACTCTAGCAGCACAGTAAAAGTCTGAGGAAGGTAGGGATTATGAATCGAATGCTGACTTCATGATTTGGACTGACTTAATAATTCTTGCAGCACTAAATAGCAATTGTGGGAAATATTGTGATCCTAGAAATGATAGGGAGGGGCATAATTGCAATATATCAATTTTGTTTTGTGTTCTAGAAGCTAAATCTCTGGTTGACTTTTATGCTTTCTGTAATATTTTAAAGTTGGTGTAAGGTGGCAAGTGTTTTGCTAAAATGTTTGAGAGAAATAAATATTTTAAAATAACATAAAATAACATAAAAGTTATTAAAACCCTAAAACTAATTTTTCAAATTAGTCAATTTCTTTAAATGTGTGGATCTTAATAAAAATTGCACACCAGACCCAACTCTTTGAAATTTCTCGATTCCTCTCCTCAAAGTATTGAGAGAGAAAATTATAATGTCCATATAATCCAACCTTCTTATGCTCTAGACATGGAAAATGAGACCTAGAGGGATAAAGTGACTTGTATGTCTGTCTTTCAGTACCTAAGTATTAAAAATATTTCAAGGGAGACTTGAGGCCATGATGAGGGCAAACTTCAATCTTTCATTGCTAGATGTTTCAGAGCCTTGGTACTGGGTGCAGTAATTGGGAACAATCATATGTGTTCATAAATTTATTTATTTACTTATTGGTTCATTCTTACCCAAGGATATTTTTTTCCATTGATTTTTAGAGCGAGTGGGAGGGAGGGAGGAAGGGGGGGAGAGAGAGACAGAGAATGAAACATCGATGTGAGAGAGGCACATTGATGCAGGCAGCAGCTGACCAATGATTTTCTCACATCATTATGTTTCTCTCCCTATCCCATCCTCTCTGAAATCCATAAAAAAATATTTTTTTTAAATATATTTTATTGATTTTTTTACAGAGAGGAAAGGAGAGGGATAGAGAGTTAGAAACATCGATGAGAGAGAAACATCGATCAGCTGCCTCCTGCACACCCCCTACTGGGGATATGCCCGCAACCAAGGTACATGCCCTTGACCAGAATTGAACCTGGGACCCCCCAGTCTGCAGGCCGACGCTCTATCCAATGAGCCAAACCGGTCAGGGGCATAAAAAAATATTTAAAAAATGTTCAAATAGAACAGAAAATAACACATACAGTTCTGTGGCCACCAATGTGATGAAACACTATTTGGCCATACAGTGGGGCCTTGACTTATGAGTTTAATTCGTTCCGTGACGGAGCTTGTAACTCAAATTACTCGTATGTCAAATAAAAAAGTGAACGAGTGAGACACGTGATGCTGGGCTGATGTTGTGGCGTTCGCTGCGCCAACTAGCGGTGGGGTATCTAAAGCTGGCTCGTAACCCGAATTTTAGCTCGCAACTCAAAGCAAAAAATCGGCGCAGAGAGGGCTCCTATCTCGAAAAACTCATTAGTCGGGACACTCGTAAGTTAAGGCCCCACTGTATTTGCTTCAGGTGCAGCTGAAGCTGATTCCTTCACTCTCTCCTTCGTGCTTTGAAGGTGATTGATGTTATTCCTGTGATCGTTCGTTTGTATCCTCTGAGAAGCAGATGACAAAAAAGAATTATATGAACAAGAGATTCACAAGTGTAAATGCTGTGGAGGGTAAAGAGTAGAGGAAGTCGGTGAGGTGGTCAGAGCCTTCAGAATGCATGTAGGTGTGATAGGTATTTATGTTACCTCTAACCTATTTGTTTTTTCCTTGAAGTTGTTATGTCTTTTAGGTTTCTTAAATGTGGGTTGTATGTTCATGGGAACATTCTGTAAATAGAATAATAATGCTTTTTGAAACTAGAATACCAAGTTTTATGTTTTTAAGTTTTTTGGTTTTTTATCCTCACCTGAGGATATGTTTTTATTGATTTTAGAGAGAGAGGAAGGCAGAGAAAGAAACATAGATGTGAGAGAGAAACATCGATTGACTGCCTCCCATGCCCCATCAGGACTGAACCTGTAACCCGGGTATGTGCCCTGCCCGGTAATTGAACCAGCAACCTTTCGTATATGGGATGACACTCAGCCAACTGAGCCAGCCAGGTCCCAAGCTTTTTTTGTTGTTAATTCTCACTCGAGAATATTTTTTCCTTTTTTTGAGAGGGAGTGGAAGTGAGGGGGGTGGAGGGGGAAAGAGAGAAGAAGAGAGAAGGGGAGAGACACATTGACTGGTTGCCTCCCTCATGCGCACCACTTGGGGCTGGGGATCGAGCCTGCAACCCAGGTTCGTGCCCTTGATCTGTAATCGAATTCTCCATCCTTCGGTTCTTGGGCTGATGCTCTAACCACTGAACCACTCCAGCCAAGGCTCACATTTTGTGTGTTTTGTTTTTTTTAAATATATTTGTATTGATTTCAGAGAGGAAGGAAGAGGGAGAGAGAGATAGAAACATCAATGATGAGAGAGAATCATTTACCGGCTGCCTCCTACAAGCCCCCCACTGTGGATCCATAACCCGGGCATGTGCCCTTGACCTGAATCGAACCTGGGACCTTTCAGTTCACAGGCCGACACTATCCACTGAGCCAAACCGGCTAGGGCACATTTTATGTTTTTATATAGCCACTGATCATTTCAGTATTTGTGATGCAGTGCTCAGTCTGATCTACCCCACTCATTGAAATCTGATAATTTTAGCCTAGAATTTTCCAAAGGAGGATAGTATTTAAAAAATTAATTAACTATTCTTTAAAAAGTAAATTATTTAAAAATTATTACTTCTAATTAATGTACTTCTGCGAAAAGTGTAATTTAATAGAAATGTCTCATTCTTGGACTGCCTTGAACCTCCATCTTGCTGCAGTGTAGTAAAATGAGTATTTGTGTGTTTGAATGTGTATGTATTTCCTGTTGAAGTATTTCTTATAGAAATTTCTGTTATTTTCTAGTCATTTTCAGCTAGATGCCTTTTTACTTTTGAACATCTGGCGCTTTTTATATGCCATATATTGATGCTCTAAACTGAATCAGAGTTTTATATATCAACTGGTGCACTATGGTTTTGAGCCTTGCTTGGTGTTCTGCTTGCTTAGCAACAGGTCAGTTTCCATGGCGTTGCCGTTTTTTGCACACCACTGTCAGCAGAGCTGAGAGGTTAGGGGTGGGGATGCAGGCCCCTTACCCTGCTGAAGCAGGTATAAACTAGAATAGCTGAGCTTTTATTTAGTCTTGCCTGTTGAGTTTCTAGATAATTTTTAAAGTAAGAGTCTTATTGATGTAAAAAATTTTAAAATGACACTTTTCTGCCTTATTAAGAGCAAGTGGCAGTGGCAAAGTGAAGTGTAGGTTCTACAGACTTTAATGCAGTTGAGACGGAGCTAACAGTAATTAATTCAACATTCTAAGAGCATGCTGTTTCTACCTCTGTTGGACACATTTGTTGGTTGACTGTTTAATTGTGAAGGGGGAAAAACCAGCAGTTTAAGAACGTGTATGAAATTGGAACTATACCCTGGGAAAGCAAGACGCGATGTAATTGGTTTACAGTTTTTAGCTTTTCGGGAACATAATTACCCTTAATACATGTCTGTTGCCTTGTTTTTTTAAAAAAATAGTATTGATTTCAGAGAGAGAAAGGGAGAGGGAGAGAGGAACAAAAACATCAGTGAGGAGAGAGAAGCATTGACTGTCCGCCCCCCCCCCCCCCCCACCTGGGCATGTGCCCTGACCTGGAATCGAACCTCAGCCTCCTGGTTCATAGGTAGACGCTCAATCCCTGAGCCATGTTGGCCAGGCAACATATTCCAGTTTTGTACGTGTTTTTAGGAACTCATGTGAGGAAATGGTGGACTGCATATACTGCTGGTGTTTTAAGAACACAGATTTTCCTGTTATAGGATACTAGAGGCCCAGTGCACAAAACTCATGCACCCTCTCCAATCTGGGACCCCTTGGGGGATTGGGCCTAAACTGGCAGTCGAACATCCCTCTCACAATCCGGGACTGCTGGCTCCCAACCGCTTGCCTGCCTGATTGCCCCTAACTGCTTTTGCCTGCCAGCCTGATCACCCCCTAACCACTCCCCTGCCAGCCTGATCGATGCCTTACTGCCCTCCCTGCTGGCCTGATCACCCCCAACTGCCCTCCCCTGCTGGCCCGGTCTCCTCCAACTGCCCTCCCCTGCCGGCCCGGTCACACCCAACTGCCCTCCCCTGCTGGCCCGGTCACCCTCCCAACTGCCCTCCCCTGCCGGCCTGGTCGCCCCTAACTGCCCTCCCCTGCCAGCCTTGCAGGGCTGGTCCCCCGCAACTGTCCTCCCCTGCAGGCCTGGTCTTGCATTACTTTTCTGACTATCTCCTTCACTTCTTTCAAATCTTTGCTCAGATGTTACCTTCTCGATGAAGATTATCTTGATACCTACCTATCCATCTCTAAGTATACGACTTAACAATCTAGCTACATACTGTATGATTCCAGCTCTATAACATTCTGAAAAAGGCAAAGCTATGTGGGCAGTGAAAAGATCAGTGGTTGCCAGGGTTTAGAGTAGGAGGAAGGGATGTATGGGTGGAGCACAGAGGAATTTCAGGGCAATGAAAATACTCTGTGTGATGGATGGATGCTATAGTGATGGGATACGTGGCATTATTTATTTGTCCAAACCCATAGCATGTACAACACCAAAAGTGAATGCTACGGTATTCTGTAGGCTTTGTGTGATTATGATGTATCAATGTAGGTTCCTCATTTGTGAGAAATGTTGCATTCTGGTGAGGGGTGTTGGTAATGAGTGATACTGTCTATGTCTGGGGGCAGAGGATATATGGGAAATCTTTCTGCCTTCCTCGATTTTGCTGTAAACCTGAAATTGCTCTAAAAAATAAAGTCTTATATAAAAATGAACATTAACAAAAAATCTAAGCACAAACATCACAGTTAAATAAAATTAATATTGTGCTCGCTTTAGCAGCACGTACATTAAAATTGGAATGGTGCAGAGAAGATTAGCATGGCCCCTGGCAAGGATGACACGCATATTCGTGAAGCGCTCCATAAAATAAATAAATAAAGTTAATATTTATCCCCTAGTGCAGTGGTCAGCAAACTCATTAGTCAACAGAGCCAAATATCAACAGTACAACCATTGAAATTTCTTTTGAGAGCCAAATTTTTTAAACTTAAACTATATAGGTAGGTACATTGTTAATAACTTAATTAGGGTACTCCTAAGCTGGCCTTTGCTAAAAACGTCCTCAATCTGATTGAGGTACGTTCGCTGAGGTCGACCCCTTCCAACTCTCCCACCCATACTCGTCTTGTGTACTTGTTTCGTCTATCTCCTTTCGTTCATCCTCTCTATATGCCCACCCCCCACTTCTTCTAACGCCACTTCTTCAAAATAGACTCGCCCAGGCCGAAACCGACTTCTGCGCATGGGCCACGAAGTTTCAATCGCACTGTATGTGTGCACCTGCACGTGGTATTTTGTGGAAGAGCCACACTCAAGGGGCCAAAGAGCCGCATGTGGCTTGTGAGCCACCGTTTGCCGACCACTGCCCTAGTGTAATTAAATCTCCAGTCAACTTTTTTTTAATTTAAAAAAATGTCTTAAATATATTTATATTGATGTCAGAGAGAGGAAGGGAGAGGGAGAGAGAAACATCAGTGATGAGAGAGAATCATGGATTGGCTGCCTCTGTCACACCCCCTACTCAGGAACGAGCCCCCAAACTGGGCATGTGCCCCGACCGGTATCGAATGTGACCTCCCGGTTCATAGGTTGATGCTTAACCACTGAACTATGCTGGCCCGGCTCCAGTCTGCTATTTTTAAACAGTTGGTTTGTTTAGATCAGGATTCAAACATGATTCATATGTTGCATTAAAAAAAAGCTTTGTTGAGGTATAATTGACATTCAATAGACTGTCATATTTAAAGTTTATAGTTTGACTAGAGGCCCAATGCATGAAATTTGTGCAAGAGTAGGCCTTCCTTCCCCAAGCTGCCGGCACCAGCTTCTCTCTGGCCGCCAGCAGGCACCCGGGACCCAGGCTTCCCTCATAGCCCCGGCTTTGTCCGGAAGGTCGTCAGGAAGGACGTCCGGTCTAATTAGCATATTACACTTTTATTGTTATAGAAGATTAGTTTTGACACCTGTGAAATTATCACTATAAAATACTGAATATATCCATCACTCCCAAAAGTTTTCTCGTGTCCTTTTGTAATTCCTCCTACATGCTCCTCCCAAGCAGCCATTGATCTATCTGCTTCCTCTCGCTATAGATTAGTTTGCGTTGTCTCTAGAGCTTTATATAAATAGAATCTTAAATTATGTACTACTTGTCTGGCTTCTTTTATTTAGTATAGTTATTTTGAGACTCCCTTCACTGTACATGTATCAATTGATTTTCCCTTTTTGTTGCTGAGCAGAGTGTTACAATGTATGGTACACCAGAATTTTTTTTATTCATTTACCTCTTGTTGGATATTAGGGTTATTTCTATTGTCTGGTTACAACAAATAAAGCTGCTATGAATATCTCTGTACAATCTTTGCGTGACCATACATTTCCTTTTCTCTTGAGTAAATACTCAGGAATGGAATCATATAGTAGTTGTATGCTTAATTTTTTAAGAAGCTGCAAACTCCCAAATTGTACATTCCTACTAGCAGCATATAAGAATTCCAGGACACTCCCGGGGGTAGGTATGTGAGGAGGACAGCTGATAAATTTGTTGGTTCCTTCCCACTTCCTGTCGCTTAATGGTCAAAGGTGCCCACAGAGTCTTAACTATTCTGTTCTTTGGGGTTTGTCACTTGGCCTCTCTAGGCAGCTGCTGGAGAAGCAGCTGAATTTGAGCATTGGAGCTGCTGTGGCTTCTGCCATAGTGGGCACAAGGAAGGCCACCAGAGCCCAGCCTTCTCCCCTGGGGGAGGCAGAGACAGCTGGTGGCACAGGAGAGGAGGCACATGTGGTGGGCTGGGCTTATGATCATGCGGGCTTGCGAGCTTTTGCTAGGCCTTGGGGGGCTGCTCCAGCTGGGCAGCAGAGCAGCAGGCAAGTTGAGTGGATTTGGGGGAGGTGCATGGACTGCATCTGTTACAGCCTGTTAATCCAGCCTTTGCTTAGTCTTTGCCTCGACTGGCATGTGTACAGCTGACTGTGGCTGGAGAAACCATGCTGACTGTAAAGTGGTGATCACCAAAGTCAGGCGGCCCATCTACCACATTGTTTCACTGCTGCACTTATTCGCCTTGACAGCATTTAAATATCTCACTTTAAACCTTCAATTCTTCTCTTCACATCCTTTATTTCACTGGGGGACATGGCAACAGTTGGGAGGAAACTTCCACAGGCTCCCGCTGCCATCCACGCCCCCTCCCCACCTCCGCGCCCCTTCCACTTCTGTGCCTAATCCTCTGCCTGACCTCCTGTAGCTGTTTATGCTTCCAGCTGAGGCCAACTCTGCATGCGCATTAGACCCTGTTGCCTTCTGTCTACTCGAAGATATCACTCTTTCACCCTTTATTTGTCTCATTGAGCTTTTCTTCTCTGTTGTATTCTCAACAGCATATAAATAGGCTGTTATTTCTCCCTTGTGTTAAAAAACCCTCTTGGTAACTGTCTATATCCTGCTTTCTGTTTCTTTTCTCTCTCGAACACATGCCCCTCAGGCTTTGCCCCCTGCTTCTCCGGAATCTTTCATAAGGTCACCAGTGACCTCCATATTGCTAAACCAATGGTCAGCTGGAAGGCCTCACCTTACTCGACCTATTTACCCCAAGAGACCCAGTAAGTCACTCCTCCTGAGAACTGGCTAGACAGTTCTCCAGGGAAACAGAACTGGTAGCATATACACATAACACACACATACATGTGCACATATTATAGGAGGTTTGGCTCATGTGACTGGAGGCTGAGCAGTCCCAAGACGTGCAGGCAGTAAGCTGGAGGTGCCAAGAGGTGATGGTGTGATGCTAGTCCATGGCCAAAGGCCCGAGGACTAGAAGGTCCCCTGTTCCAGCCGATTGGATGGGGGCCACCCACATGATGGGGGGCAATTTATTTTACTCCGTCTCCCAATTCAAATGTTAATCTCACCCAGAAACATCCGCACAGAAGCACTCAGGATATTTGACCAGGATCTCGGCACACTGTCATGCTGTGTGACTTGGTCATGTGACTCATACCATCACAAAGCCCTGTCTTCCTTGACATCTCGAACAAAATGCATTTAGTTCCAGCAAGATCTGGTCCCTGTGACCCCTGACCTCAGCTCCAGCCACCCTCTCCTTTTCCACTCCTGTCACAGGGATCTGCTTGCTGGTCTTGACCAGGGAGATGTCCTTTTCTTGTGCCTGCAGTGCTTGTTGTTTGCTCCTCTCCCCTTACACGGGCTCATGGTCTGTCTGCTCTTCCTTGGCGGTGAAATGTCACATGCGCAGTGAGGATTTTTAGGGTCAATCTATCTAAAAGTTTCAGCTGCATCCCTGGTGTTTCCTGTTCCCTTCCTCACTTCATTTTTTTCCTCACTCACTCTTATCATTAGCCAACATGCTTCCTTATTGATCTTGTTTAACTTCTCCAGCTAGAAGGTAAGCTCTGTGAGGTGAGGGCTTTTAATTTTGTTGCCTTTTATACCCCAGCTTCCAGAATAGTGCCTGGTGACAATGTGTCTCTCAGTAACAAC
Source organism: Myotis lucifugus (assembly GCF_000147115.1). Lineage (NCBI taxonomy): Eukaryota > Metazoa > Chordata > Mammalia > Chiroptera > Vespertilionidae > Myotis > Myotis lucifugus. The sequence continues at coordinate 217,997 of NW_005871658.1, forward strand.
TTTCTGATTGTTTAAAAACATGGACAGGAACTCTTCCCATGGAGTTTATAAACTATAGGTTTCTAGCCTGCAACTCTCATAGTGAATACCTTTATTGGCTTACAGATGCCTGTTATATGTTTTTTATAGATAGGCGTTTTATAGTTCTGAAGGCGCCTTGTCAGCCACCTCACCTCCTTTCCTTCTGGCTCCGTGTGTGTGTGTGTGTGTGTGTGTGTGTGTGTGTGTGTGTACATACCAGCTCGGTGCTGAAGAGCTTTACAAAGATGATCTTATTTAATCCTCATAACAATCCTACAACACAAGAGGCATCATCCCCATTGTACAGACTGTGAAACTGAGATTTAGAGAGCTTAAACAACTTGCCTGAGGTCTCAGTTGGTAAGTGGCAGAACCCAACTTGGAATAACTTGATCTAGATCCTATATACTCTTGACTATTTTTACATGATATGCCACCTAGATATAGAGAGGTCATCTGTTTGTGTCATGCAGGAACTTAGGAGTTTTGGGCAGGCTGTTTAACTCCATATAATAGTGTTAAATACTTAGAGCGGCTGCCTAGCATATCCTCAATACAAAGCAACCTCTCAAAGTGAGGAATAAATAAATAAAATCAGTGCAAAAATAACTAAACCACAAGCCTTGCTCAGCGGTAGCCTCCGCATGTCTTCTTAGGTCAGACCTGGTAGGTGCCTGCGTCGGATGGAGGCCCGTTCTTTGTACAGAAGATTAGAGTATGGGGATGGCCACTGCAGAGGACTTGCCCTTTGTGACTCAAGTTCTCCACCAACCCCACCACCTCTGAACTCTCCCATGAAGTTACAGGAGCCCTTCCTCTCACAGAGGAAAGTGTAGCAAAGCACTTGGGTTTCATGTCTTAAAATGACAACTGTTATTCCATGTTTCTTGTTCAGCTGGAGAGCCATTCTGCTGGGCTTTCTGTGAGCGTCATTGGCTGTGGTCTGGCGGTGTCATCTGGGGGCTGCGCTGAGATGCTGGGGCAGCTGGGCCTATTTCTCCCCCTGTAGTCTCAGGGCCTAGTCTCTTTCCGGTGGGAGCGGTCTCCATTGGGGAGTTAGATTCCTCACACAGTGGCTCAGGGCTCCCCAAAGCAAGCATTCCAAGCAGGAGGAAGCAGAATTGCTAGTCCTTTCACAGTGTAGGCCCAGAACTGGCACATTATCACTCTGACATTTCCTTGGTTAACATGAGTCACAGCCCAGCCCAGATTTGTTGCGAGTTGCCTACAGGGCGTGGGAGTGAGTTCATTGGTAGTAGGCTAGTCCAGGCTACTTTTAAGAGGGAACAGGGGCCTATTAAACATTATGCCGGGTTGACAGGGGTACACTGGAGCTCCCCAGGACTAAGCTAGACAGAGGGTCATGGTCATCACTCTCATACTTGTGCCCTGGAGGAAGCGAGAGATGGGTGTTACTCTGATTCCCAGTGTGAAAATATGACTGTGTTAAGCATTGTTCCCAGGTTTTAAATTGAACATGACTTCTGTACACAACCCAACAACTCTGAGTGCTCGACAGCTCGGGAGGGGTTACTGAACAGTGGAGGAAAACTGGCTTTGAGCCTATGAGATGAATTTGTTGTTGGTCTCCAGTGGGCAGTTTTCCTGAGGTGCTTTTCTAGGTTGATTTGGAATCTGTGCCATTTTCACCTACTCGATGGTAACTCGGAGCCTAATCTCCTAAGAGGCAGCTCCATTCTGCAGTTCAAAGGTGCCTCCAGCTCGCAAGTTCCCTTCAGCCTGTGGAAAGCAGGCACGGTCCCCGCAGGCAGGCGCAGAGCTGTAACGGCTGTCACAGCAGGTGGGATCTGGACCAGGTGGGATCCAGAACACTTTATGGGGTAAAGTGTTTTTTACTCTATACTTCGAAGGAAAGTTAGTTTGTAATCCAAAGTGGAATTTGTTCTCAGTAGAATATTAAATCTTGAAAAATTGACTGTAAAAGAAAACGGTGGGGGTGGGCTAGAAGAGGTCAGGCGGGGGAAGGAGGGGACATATGTAACCCTTTCAACAATAAACATTAAGAAAGGAAAACTAAAGTCACGCATGCTGCTTTTCTACCGAAGGAAAGGTGGATTTCTGAGCCATGACCCTGAAGATCCCATTTTGATGTGAGGTGCCTCCAGCTGTCTCCCTCATACGTGTACTGCACGTGATTGTGCTTCAGGCACCAGGACGAAGGCCCATGGGTCCCCCACAAGCTTTTCAAGGGGGCGATGAGGTGCCGTGGAGGGGCTGCCTGTTGCAGGGCTCTATCTTGCCCGGTTGGTGAGGGGAGGTGTCAGTGAAAATTCTTGGCTTGAATGCAGTGTACTAGCCTCTTGATTAATCCTGACTAGAGTGAAAACAAAACAGCTCTCTACACCAAGTGTCTGCAGGTTTGAATCGCTGCGAGCTCTCTGGGGCTGAACAAGTTGCTAGTGTGAGTGTGGTCTGCTGCAGCCCATGCTCTGTCACCCAGGGGCAGAGTGATCTCAGGGAGTATAGACCAAACATTCCGCACAGGTCTGACACCGCCACAGGTGCTTTATATTACACTACAGTCCCTCGGCCTGGCCTGCGGGATTGGACTGAAACCGGCTCTCCGACATCCCCCAAGGGGTTCCAGATTTCAAGAAGGCGCAGGCCAGGCTGAGGGACCCCACCGGTGCACGATCGGGGCTGGGGAGGGACGGGGGAGGTTGGCCAGCTGGGGAGGGACAGCAGGAGGGCTCCAGGGTGTGTCTGGCCTGTCTTTCCTAGGCCTGATCTGCTGGACCCCAGCAGCAAGCTAACCTACCAGTTGACTGTCTGCCCCCTGATGGTCAGTGCACGTCATAGCAAGTGGTTGAGTGGCCTTAGCATATCATTAGCATATTACGCTTTGATTGGTTGAATGGACGACTGGACACTTAGCATATTAGCCTTTCATTACATAGGATAGGATTTTAAGTGGAGCAGCAGCCTGACATTGGTTACCTTTGTAGGGAGGAAGGCTACCTTCATAGATGGCCGTTTATCTACTTCTAGGGAAGGGGAGGGGCTTCATTGCCCCCTGGTAAATCAGGATGACTATTGGACTTTCTCTACTTTTTTTTTTTTAAATTAAATCTTTATTGTTCAGATTATTACAGTTGTTCCTCTTTTTTACCCCCATAGCTCCCCTCCACCCAGTTCTCACCCCACCTTCTGCCCTTACTCCTGCCACTGTCCTCATCCATAGGTGTATGATTTTTGTCCAGTCTCTTCCCGCACCCCCCACACCCCTTCCCCCTGAGAATTGTCAGACCACTCCCTTTCTATGTCCCTGATTCTATTATATTCACCAGTTTATTCTATTCATCAAATTATCTTCTTAAAGGATACCTTTCAGCATTTCATATAATACTGGTTTGGAGGTGATGAACTCCTTTAGCTTTTTCTTATCTGTGAAGCTCTTTATCTGACCTTCAATTCTGAATGATAGCTTTGCTGGGTAAAGTAATCTTGGTTGTAGGTTCTTGCTATTCATCATTTTGAATATTTCTTGGCACTCCCTTCTGGCCTGCATAGTTTCTGTTGAGAAATCAGCTGACAGTCCTATGGGTACTCCCTTGTAGGTAATTAACTGTTTTTCTCTTGCTGCTTTTAAGACTCTCTCCTTGTCTTTTGCTCTTGGCATTTTAATTATGATGTGTCTTGGTGTGGTCCTCTTTGGATTCCTTTTGTTTGGGGTTCTCTGCGCTTCCTGGATTTGTAAGTCTATTTCTTTCACCAGGTAGGGGAAGTTTTCTGTCATTATTTCTTCAAATAGGTTTTCAATATCTTGCTCTCTCTCTTCTTCTGGCACCCCTATAATTCTGATGTTGGTACGCTTGAAGCTGTCCCAGAGGCTCCTTACACTATCTTCGTATGTTTAGATTCTTTTTTCTTTTTGTCTTTCCAGTTGGGCGTTTTTTGCTTCTTCGTATTTCAAATCTTTGACTTGATTCTTGGGATCCTCTAGTCTGCTGTTGGGTCTCTGTAGAATATTTTTTATTTCAGTCAGTGTATGCTTAATTTCTAGTTGGTCCTTTTTCGTATCCTCGAGGGTCTCACTAAATTTATCGGCGGTTTCTAGAAAACTCTTGAAAAACCTTATAAGTGTGGTTTTGAACTCTATATCCAGTAGTTTGCTTTCCTCCATTTCTGTCATTTGTGACCTGTTTCTTTGTCTCCGCATTTTGGCTGCTTCCCTGTGTTGGTAGAGTGGCTTTCTGTGCTAGGTGTCCTATAGAGCCCAGTGGCTCAGCCTCCCCAATGACCTGAGGAGGACACTCTTGGTACACTCCTTTGTGGGCTTTGTGCACAGTCTTGTTGTAGTTAAGCCTTGATTGTTGTAGGTATCACTGGGAGGAATTGACCTCCAGGCCAGTTGGCTGTGAGAATCAGCTGTGGTTATGGTGGGAGAACTTCTGTGCTGAAGACACCCTTCTGGGGCAAGACTTGCATCAGTGGGGCTTTGGTGCTCACTGAGTCTGCCCCCTGAGTGTGTCCCTTATGGATCTGAGGAGTTGTAATCTGGATGGTCCCACTCTGACCACTGGGTACACTGGCTCTTGGATCTCTAAGGAGGTGCTAATTTAGCCTCTGCCTGAGGCTACCCAGCAGGGGCTACGGAGAGATCTGCAGATTCCTTTTCTTTGTTTGGGGTTTGGAGGTGCCTAGATGAGGCCCAGCTGTGAAGCAATGCAAGCTGCTGTGGGGCCTTGGGCCTTCTTTTTGGATGTTCTGGGTCTCTCTGACCCAGCTGCAGTTAGTTAGGTAATTTTAGATTGCAAAGTGGCAGGGCATTCATATGCAAAAGCCTCTGTGCACAGCTTGGGTGGGGCGGGGTCTCAGGGAATCAACAGGGCAGAGCAAACAGCTATGGCTGATACTCAGCCCTTCCCTAAGAGGACCTGGGTCTCACTGTTCCGCGGCAATCGCTGCAAGCGCCTCTGAGAGAAAGCCGCCCTCGAGTTCTGCCTGGTGCCAGACAGTCCAGTTTCTCCCCGTATGAGTCTGGGTCCCCAGAGACTCGCCCGGAACTGGCGTTCAGAGCCGTCGGGAGCTTGTGTCTCCCTCCTGATTGAAAAAGACAGCCGAGTCCTCAGTTGCCAGCCCTTTCCGCGTGCGCCTCCGTACCTCTGCACTTTACTTCCACACCGCACCTCCTCTGAGTCTCAGTGTGCTTTTCTCTTTCCTTGTAGTTGTAGAATTTCCACTCAGCCAGCCTTCCTGTGGTTCTGGATGATGTCCGTTTTGTCTTTTAGTTTTTTTTTTTGAAGTGGTTGTGCGAGGCAGCAATTTCTGGTGTTTACCTATGCCAGCATCTTGGTTTTCTCCCTCGGACTTTCTCTACTTTTGTTGAACAGGCTCATATATGTTGAGATTCAGGGAAAATGTTAGCAAGTTTGTTTACTTTTAAGATGATTTTGGCCCTAGCTGATTTGGCTCAGTGGATAGAGCGTTGGCCTGCAGACCAAAGGGTCCTGGGTTCAATTCCGGTCGGGGGGCACGTACCTTGGTTGCAGGCTCCTCCCTGGCTTGGGCCCTGGTCAGGGCGTGTGCAGGAGGTGACCAATTGATGTGTTTCTCTCACTCACATTGATGTTTCTCTCTGTCTTTCCCTCTCTCTTCCATTCTCTCTAAAAGATCAATGGAAAAATATCCTCGAGTAAGGATTAAAACAAACAAAAAAGATGACTTTGGCATTGATTATGCTAATTTTTTAAGTTATTAAATAATCACATAGGGAGAGGCTCATGTATAGGTCACCTTTTGTGTGTGTGTGTTTTTAATGTATTTTTATTGATTTCAGAGAGGGAGAGAGAGATAGAAACATTAATGATGAGAGAGAATCATTGATCTGTTACCTCCTGCACGCCCACTACTGGGGATTGGGCCTGAAACCCAGGCATGTGTCCTTCAGCGGAATTGAACCGGGGACCCTTCTGTCTGCAGGCCAACACTTTATCCACTGTGCCATACCGGCTAGGGTAGTGGTCGGCAAACTGCGGCCCCTTGAGTGTGGCTCTTCCACAAAATACCACGTGCGGGCGCGCACGTACAGTGCAATTGAAACTTCGTGGCCACACTCAAGGAGCCAAAGAGCCGCATGTGGCTCGCGAGCCGCAGTTTGCCGACCACTGGGCTAGGCTATAGGTCTCCTTTTGTATCTATTCACTAGAGACCCGGTACACAAAATTCGTGCATGGGTGGTGGGGGGGTTCCCTCACCCCGGCCTGCACCCTCTCCCAATCTGGACCCCTCAGGGATGTCCAACTGCTGGTTTAGGCTGGATCCTGCAGGGATCCGGGACCGCTGGCTCCTAACCGCTGGCCTACCTGCCTGCCTGCCTGATCCCCCCTAACTACTTGCCTGCCTGATCGCCCCTAACTGCTCACCTGCCTGCCTGATCGCCCCTAACCACCTCTGCCTCGGCCTCTGCCGCTGCGCCTTCATCTGGAAGAATGTCTGGAAGGTTGTTTGGCTGTCCAGTCTAATTAGCATATTATGATTTATTATTATAGATTATAGCAGTCTTGTGAAGAACATTGGCGTTTTACACACGAGGGGACTAAGCCTGACTTGCCCAGTATTATATGTGGTATAAACAGTAGTTATCAAAGCTTGGATTGGACCTCAGGCTTGCTGACTTAAAACTCTCCTGGTTCTCCTCCACCCCCCATTTTGGGAACTTGTACAAAGGTCCTTCCCAACTGCACCACATATTCCTTATCTTCCACTAAGTGCAAAAGTTTAACCTCCCTGGAGAAAGGGTTCCATCTGGCTGCATTGCCTTCATATTGTTTGTACGCCTATTTTTTAACATAGTGAATGTCGGGCTTTTCAACCTAGGACTTATGAACCTTCTGAAGTTGTGTGCAAAATGTTGTATGTGAATTTTTGTAGAAAATATCAGGATCATTAGCTTTCATAAAATTGTCAATCACTTCTGACTTAAAAGAAAAACCGATCTCAAGAACCACTGCTTTATGCCATTAATAGTTTTCTAACAGTATTATTGAGTTAATACACATAAGGTACTCAGAGAACAGTGCCTGGCATTGTTCTGATATTCGTTTTCTCTCTGCATGGTCTTCAAAATTTTTAAATTGGATGCTTATTCATGGAATAGATTACAGACATACCAACTCCTTACCATTCGCAAAATTGGTTAAAATTTTTTTTTCTGCCCGGCCAGCATGGCTCAGAGGTTGAGTGTCGACCTATGAACCAGGAAGTCACAGTTGAATCCTGGTCAGGGCACATGCCTGGGTTGTGGGCTCGATCCCTAGTAGGGGGTGTGCAGGAGGCAGTCAATCCATGATTCTCTCTCATCATTGATGTTTCTATCCCTCTCTCATTCTCCCTCTCTAAAATCAATAAAAAAAATTTTTTCCCCCCTCATAAGTAATTTGAGGTGAATTTCCATGTTTATAATACTCTCCTATATTGGGGATTATTTCCAGAGTCCCCAAAGGGAAATTACTGGGTCTTATGCATGAACATTTTTTTAATATACATATTTTTATTGATTTCAGAGAGGAAGGGAGAGAGATAGAAACGTCAATGATGAATCATTAATTGGCTGCCTCCTGCACGCCCCCAACTGGGGGGGGTCTAGCCTGAAACCCGGGCATGTGCTCTTGGCCAGAATTGAACCTGGGACCCTTTAGTCCACAGGCCGACACTATCCACTGAGCCACACCGGGTAGGGCATGTATGAACATTTTGAAAATCTTTAGATCTGTTGCCAGATTGTTTTCCAGAAGGCATGTCCAGGTTATCCAGCAGTTTAGTGCTGTACACTGTTTTGCTGTATGCTCCAGCTTCCACTCGACAGGTAGCTAATTTAATAAGCAAAAGGTTGCCGTATTTAATGAGTATTTTTCCTGTTTCCACAGAGGTAGAAAATTTCGTGTGTTGTGTTATGAAATGTCTTTATGTCCTTTCCCCATTGAATAGGGTTTTTATGGTTTCTTATCAGTTAGAGGTATTAACACTTGGTCATGTTACACATATGTATTCTCAAGATCACTTGCCTTTTATTTTTTACTTATTTATTTATTTTAAAACTAGAGGCCCAGTGCATGAATTCGTGCACCTGTGGGTCCCTCAGCCTGGCCTGCAGGGATCAGGCCAAAACCAGTTCTCCTGCATCCCCCGAGGGGTCATAGATTGCGAGAGGGTGCAGGCCAGGCCGAGGGACCCCACCGGTGCACAATCAGGGCTGGGGAGGGACTGCAGGAGGGCTCCAGGGCATGTCTGGCTGTCTCACTCAGTCCCAATCAGCCGGACCCCAGCAACAAGCTAACCTACTGGTCAGAGCATCTGTCCCCTGGTGGTCATTGTGCATCATAGTGACTGGTCGAGCTGTCAAATGAACAGATGGACACTTAGCATATTAGGCTTTTATTATATAGGATATATTTTTATTGATTTCAGAGATAAAGGAAGAGGAGGGAGATGGAAACATCAATGATGAGAGAATCATTGATCAGCTGCCTCCTGCACGCCCTCTACTGGGGATTGAGCCCATAACCCAGGCATGTGCCCTTGACGGGAATTGAACCTGGGACCCTTCAGTCCATAGGCCTGCATTCTATCCACTGAGTCAAACTAGCTAGAGCTAGATCGCTTGCCTTCTAAATTGTTCAGTTACTTTTTTTTATCTTTAATTTCTTTATTGGTTAAGGTATTACAAGTGTGTCCTCATCCCCCCCAATTAACCCCCAACCTCCCCACCCCCCACTCATGCTTTCATCCCCCTGTTGTCCATGTCCATTGGTTTGGCGTATATGCACGCATACAAGTCCTTTGGTTGATCTCTTCCCCTTACCCCTACCCTCCCCTACTTTCCCTCTGGGGATTGATAGTCTGATTGCTGTTTCTCTGTCTTTGGATCTGTCCCTGTTCATCAGTCTATGTTGTTCTCTATAATCCACAAATGAGTGAGATCATGTGGTATTTATCTTTCTCTGGCTTATTTCACTTAGCATAATGCTCTCCAGTTCCATCCATGCTGTTGCAAATGGCACTTTTTTTAATGTTAATCCTCAACCAAGAATATTTTGCCATTGATTTTTGAAGAGAGTGGGTGGGAGGGAGGGAGGAGGAGAGAGAGAGAGAAAAACATTGACTGGTTGCCTCCTGCATGTGCCCCAACCCAGGACAGGGTTCAAACTTGCAACCCAGGCCCCCCGGCTGGTGTGGCTCAGTGGTTGAACATCGACCTATGAACCAGGAGGTCACGGTTCAGTTCCCCATCAGGTCACATGCCTGGGTCGGGCTTGATTCCCAGTGGGGCAGGGATTGGGGTGGGGGTGGGGGTGGGGGAGTACAGGAGGCAGCTGATCCATGATTCATTCTCTCTCTCCCCTTCCCTTCCTCTCTGAAATCAATAAAAATACATTGAAAATAAACAAACAAACAAACAAAACAAAAGCCTGCATCCCAGGTACGTGCCCTTGACCGGAGATCAAACCAGCAACCCTTGGGTATGCAGGCTGACACTCTAACCACGGGGCGACACTTGCCAGGACTAGTTACAACTCTTTGTAGTCAAGCCTCTGGTTTCTTCATGGGCTTCTGTTGTTTCTAATTTCTAAGTCCTTCTTCCCTGTCCCATTTCTTTAAATTTTTCTCATGGAAATTTAAAAGTTTTCTCCCATATATTATTTCTAAAGTCTCCTGATAAAAGAAAATATTGACGCTATATATATTTATTAGAATATTATACATATGTAGAGATGAGTTAAAGGCAGCTCTATTTCTTCATCGTGATTTCATACAGTGTTGGTATGGATTTAACCATAATTTTACCCTACTGATGGACATTTTCTTGTTTCTGATGTTCTGTATTACTACTAATACTGCATGATTGTCTTTCTGCATATAATCATCTGCCCACTAGGGTTAATTTTTCTGTAGAGTAGATTCCTAGCAATGGAAGAATTGGATAAAAATTTAGATAAAAATGACCAAATTACCTCTGCAGAAGTTATTTTTCATTCTATGTGGATTTTGAAAGTGTCCTTATTTTATGAGTAATTATCAGTCCTTTTAACTAATGAACTTAAGCATCTATTCATATATGAACCATTGTTCTTTCTTTCTGTATACGGACTATTTGTGACCTTTGTTTATTTTACTTATTAATTTATAACAACTCTTTGTATATTAAAGTAGCCCTTTGATGAAAATTTTGTAAATGTTTTAATTTTGATGATATATGGGTTATTTGGCTCTTCAAAAGTTTTAAATTTTATGTAGACAGATTTATCATTTTATTTATGACTTCTGGGATTGTTACTCTATAGTTTATGCCCTTATTTTGTGCTATTAGAAGTTTTACAATTTAGGAAAAAGTGAACAAAGGAAGAATGCCCTTAAATTACAATGAGAGGATGTTTCTTTATTTTCTCTTGTCACAGTGTATCAAAATTTAGTGTTAAAAGATAGTTCTTATAGTGTTTACACTCTGGAAATAAATATCCACATTAAAAATAATTGTCTTTCCCACACTTTGGGCTATGTACTTCTTTTACTTCAGATGTCAGTGTTTAAAAGTGTTGGTTTGCCCTGACTGGTTTGGCTCAGTGGATAGAGCATCAGCCTGTGGACTCAAGGGTCCCAGGTTCGATTCTGGTCAAGGGCATGTACCCGGTTGCAGGCACATCCCCAGTGGGGAGTGTGCAGGAGGCAGCTGATCGATGTTTCTCTCTCATCGATGTTTCTAGCTCTCTGTCCCTCTCCCTTCCTCTCTGTAAAAAATCAATATATATATATATATATATTAAAAAAGTGTTGGTTTAAGAAACCAATAAAAATTTTTAACTTTATCTGGATTACAGATTTAAAATATAGAATGGGTTTCTACCTTCTGTTCAAGCCAATTTGACAAATTTTCTACATCAGAAAGAACTGTGTATCAGTTTTGGGAATAGCACACATACAAATAGCCCAGGGTCATTATTAACTCCGACTCAGAGTTTGTTACTGAAGCCTTATTAATAGTTGTTTTTAGAAACATTGAGTGGGGATAGGTTTAAAGGCAGAGATTCTTTTCTTTTTTATTAAAAAAATGTAATTTCTTGATGAGACAGAGAGAGAAAGATAAAGAAATATCAGTTTGTTCCACTTATTTATGCAGTAATTCTTGTATTTGCCCTGACCAGGGATCGAACTCACAATCTTTGTGTATCAGGATGATGCTCTAACCAACTGAGCTATCCAGCCAGGGCTAAGGGTGGAGATTCTAATGGAAGGCTATTTGGGACTTATAGGTGGATTTAATAGGAAGAGCTATTACACATTGATCTTTCCTTTACAGTATGGTTTTCTATCCAAGTTTTTTTTTTTAATTTTTTAAAAATTGATTTCAGAGAGGAAGGGAGAGGGAGAGAGAAATGGAAACATCAATGAGATAGGATCATCAATTGGCTGCCTCCTGGGGACTGAGTCTGCAACCCAGGCATGTGCCCTGACCAGGAATCGAACCACTGACCTTCTGGTTCCTGGGTCGATGCTCAGCCACTGAGCCACGCCTGGCTGGGCTCTATCCAAGTTTTGAATGTGATTCTTTTGGGATTATTTTCTTGATTTTTACAGCGTGCCACTGTGCTGTTCATGACTGTATCCATGGGAACATAAGTAGGATGACATGACTTTATAACTTGTTGCTGAGGCAGATCTAGCTCAGAATGTAAATTTTCTCATTAAAAAGTGTTTGGATGTTTTACTTTTGTGGGGGAAGGTAACAAAATAGTAGTTTGGAATTATAACTGTGAAATTGTATAAACCCTTTATAGTGGAAAGGACTGGTCATGGTTTTAATTAACTGAATGTTTGACATAGAAGAGAATTAGTTGACATGACTGATTGTGTGCTATAAGCGTGGCCTCTTAGGCTTAGAAGGCCATTATTCAAATGTGCATGGACTAGATGGGAACACCTGAGCTGCCCGAGAGTGCCTGCCAGGTTCCCCAGGGGCAACAGGTATTGCCGGGAGTTCTCTATGCTTCTGAATGACGGCTTAGCCAGGGAAGCATCATGGAGATTCAGGTACTTGTCTCTGAAATTCTAACTTTCTTTTTTTTTTTTTTTAAAAAAATATTTTTATTGATTTTAGAGAGGAATGGAGAGGGGGAGAAAGATAGAAACATCAATGATGAGAGAGAATCATTGATTGGCCGCCTCCTGCACGCCCCACACTGGGGATCTGGGGATTGAGCCCACAACCCAGGCATGTGCCCTGACCAGGAATCGAACCTGGGACCCTTCAGTCGCAGGCCGATGCTCTATCCACCGAGTCAAACCAGCTAGGGTGAAATTCTAACTTTCTTAATTAAAAATGTTTAATAGGTAATGTATCATTGGTATAAAACAACTAAATTTCAAAAACGTAGAGTGAAATGTAATTGGTCTCTTACTGTGTCCTCCAAGTCACACAGTTACCAAAGGCTACCTTGTCAGATTATAATTCAAAGAATTATTTGAGTAGTTATTTAATAGTAATAGATAATATTTATGCATTTTTATGTGTTAGCCACTGTGATCAGTGCGTTATAGGGCAACCCCAGGAAGCAACTGAAAAGGAAACCGAGACATAGAGAAGTTAAATAACTTGCACAAGGTTTAATGTTCTTGCCAACTAGAGTGTATGCTCCAAAAAAAAAGCATGGGCCATGTTTTATTTCTGCTTTATCCCCTGTATCTAATGTAGTTCCTATGGGTTTGGGATAGTGTATCCAATAGTATGAAGGCTGGTTTTACCAAGATGGCTGTGTCCTCATTTATTAGTTTTGAACTTGTGTAGCTGTGGCTCAGACTTTTCTTGGTAGAGAAGTTATAGTATTTGAGTACCGTTGGATCTGCATTTTTATCAAGGGAACCTTATGTTTCTGAATATCATTTGCGAGAACCTCCCTTGTGATTGTGGCTAAAACAGATGAATGTCATTGTGACTCCATTCCTTTTGGGCGTGTTTAGTTTTTACCCCTTTTCTTGCACTCCTGCCCCCACTGTATCTCGGCCCAGTGTCCTTTCCGTGTCTTGATCTAAGAGAAGGAAGAAGTAGGAATGCAGGAATCAAATGAAGGAATAAACTCCTTTGTTAAGTTAAATGCCAATATTAACAAGTGTCTGTGATCTTGAAAACCTATGTTTAGTAAAATTTTGTATGTAGTGTCTCCAGTTTCTTACCTTTGAATCGTAGAAAATAAGATTTTAGAGCTGGGTAGGATTATTGAGGTTATTTGGCAAGAGGAAAATGAGAGATAGTTCAGTTCCACAGATAATTGTTGAATTATTTTCTTTGTTAAGTGGGGATAATATTTCTCTCACAAGGTTGATATGAGGATTAAGAGATCATCTTTATAAAATTCTTGATCTGATGACTTGATGGTAATACTGGTAGTTGTATTTGCTGAGCACTTAGTGTGTGCTAGATAGGATGGGCAGAAAAGTATTCTGTGACATTGTAGGAGGGATTGGAGTGTGGGAGAATGGAGTCAGGGCGGCCATTTTAAAGATTTTATAGTATTCTAAACTTGATCGTGAAGGCTGAACTGAGCATTAGAAATGGAAAAGAGATTAAATTGGAGAGGATGTAAACAAACCATATAGGAAGGGAAGTGAAAAGATTGGGCTTTGATGTCTGGAGTAATGGGATACTATAAACAGTAGAGCAGTCTGAAGATGTCACTGATGTTTTGGAAACTGAGAAAATAGGTTAAGGTAAAATAGTAATTACCATGGAGGAACCGAGAAAGCTGAAACCAGAGGATAGAGTGATGCCAGTCAGAAGCAAGCGGATTGCAGCTGCAGGACCTCAGGAAGGCCAGGAAGGGGAAGACAGGCCTCTTCGAGGCTTAGGTGTGGCGTGGAGGGCTGACCGGAAGTCTATAGGAAGTCCTTCGATCTTTAGATTCTGCCTTTACTTTCAACAACCTAGCAACTGCCCCTTTCCTGTTCCATCAGAGAATGTTTTCTCTTAGTAGAGTTTTCTCTTAGTAGATTTGAAGGGGGAAGGATGGATGGGACTGTGCATGAGAGGATGGGAAGATGCATAGATTAAGTGTAAGTGTGCATATTGAATGGTGACAATCTCAGAACATCCCAGAATTCTTGCAGTCTGGCTTATATCCTCTAGGCCAGCGGTTGCCAACCTTTCGGACCTCATGGACCACCAGAGGTCCGTGGACCACCAGTTGGCGACCGCTGCTCTAGGCAACAGATTAGATTTCTTTGGGAGAAATCTGGCCTAGATGTAAAGGTCTGTCTATATACATCCTCTGGCATTTGTCACCCTGTATTCCAGTTAATGTTGCATTACTGTTGCCATTACTATTTTTTTTTTAATTTTAATTTTTTTAAATTAAATCTTTATTGTTCAGATTACATTTGTTCCTCTTCCCCCCCCCCCCATAACTCCCCTGCCAG